>NW_022157279.1:0-68885 GCF_007821495.1 Lachnellula hyalina
TAGGAATGAATTGGATTTTGGGGAGGATGATGATGTGAGTGAGGAGAAGGAGAAGGAAGAGGTGGACCTCAATGTCATAATCCGACTCCCTGTTTGCGCCGGCAAGTTCCCCACAATCCCACTCCCAGCACAAGCAGGCACCACGAGTAAAGAAGCATTCAGCGCCTTCATCGAATGGCTATACCGCGGCGGCGGGGGCAGCGGTAATGTTGGAACAAACCTGGTCACAGCGCCACCATTCCCACCTCCCAACTCACACATTTCCACCGAAACGCTGGTGCAGCTCTGGGTGCTCGCAGGCCGTCTAGGCGCCCCGGCCTGCCAGAACGAGTGCATTGTTGCGCTGGAGATGGCGCGGCGGGAGAGTAGTGTTATCGAGACGTGTATGCTGGAGTGGGTGTATGAGAATACGCGGGAGTATGGTGGGGGGTGTGGACTGAGAAATTTGTTGGTCGAGCAGTGTGCGTGGTATTTGGATGATGAGGTATGTGTATGTGTATGGTTTCGTTTTCCTGTCCTGTGCTATTCCCTCTCTCTCTTTAGTATCCTACTTTATTCCTCCTCCTCCTCCTCCTCCTTATTTTTATTTTTCATTTTGCGAAAACAGACGTCTATCAACTGTGAAATGAGGCATGCATACTGACTGACTAACCTTTCCTCTCCCAGTGGATCACAGACTCAGATGACGGCACCGCGAACGCGGATTCGTTTCCCCGCCAAGCGCTGATCGACATGGTAACGACTATGAAGCGCATGTTTGGGCTATCGAAAGACGAGAGCGGGTGGCAGCCTGATTTCCTGGCTTTGCCTGAGAGGAAGGGTGCTTATTGGGTTAAGGAATAAGGCAATATGGAATAAGAAATAAGGAATAAGCAGTATCTTTGTAGCTTGCTTGATTGGAAGGAAGGAAGGAGGTCAGGAGGTACGAGAAGAGAACATGCAGAATTGTACAGGGGAGAAAGAGGGCAAGTGGTGTTTGACGGATAGATAGGTATTTGGGAGGATGAGATGAGATGATATCTTACAAGTTGCGACCGAGATGTGACTTGTGAGTGAGAGGGAAAGGGGCTGAATCCAATGGGATGGGATGCATGCATGATCGGCTGGCAGAAGGGTGGTAATAGCAATGATGTGTGGCTGAAAGTGCGTGCGGGTGGAGTTTCTTCTAGATAGACAGAGATAGAGATAGAGACGAAAACCAATATAATACAAATACAATACTCGGGTACAATATAATAGCTAGTAAATAACACCTCTAGAATAACATTTATTGGCTTTAGTGATGTGATTGACTGCAACCCCAAGGCTCCTGTTAAGAAATAGGTCTGTTGTACTGTAGATGAAGCATCCAGGACGGCGGATCTCTTTAGTATAGCCGTATAATATCGGGATTTAGGGGATTGATTTATGAGTAGTAGAAAATTCGGTGATGTGAGTGCAGAGTGAGATGTCTATTGCAGAATATCTCGCTAGAGAGAAGACGTCTTAAGAGTTGACAAGCATTCAAGCAAAGAGTAATTAATTCACAGACCGTGTTTCCGAAACGTTGCAATGCATAATACGAGAGCGTATAAAAAGAGAACCCTGATTTCATAGAAATATTATTATTTTAGATGACTTTTCCCCCTCCTATCTTGCAAGGACTTAGATCTGTACATAACATACACACGTAAGCAGTACAATCCACCCGCTAAGCGCCTCGCGATGCATCCTTTCATTTCCCCCAAAAACCAAGAACCGATACCCAACTTCCACAGTGAAACAGTACAATATCCATACATAGTCGCACAAAAATGGTACAAAAGGAAGAGGAGTATCTCAAGTAAGCCGTCGCATCATACATAAATAACAAAACAATCAATAAGGTATTAATCACCACCTAGGAGCAGGTCTCGACCCACCACGAATTGGCATACTCCGTTCCCAGCCCCAATTTTTGTTCTTGCCACTATCAAAACTACTCTTGAACTTGTTCCCTAGTAGCTCGGACACAATCATTGGCTGCTCCATTAGTGCTGCTTGTGCCTGGTAGGGTTGTATATCGCCTCGCTTTGTCGTGCGTCTTGTTTTTGGTACCGTGACGGTAGGCGTTTCGAGGGCCTTTTGATCTTTAATAATCTCACGGAGTTCCTTATCGTCGGCTGTGATTTGCGCTTTGAGGAAAGAGGGCGACGTGTTGGAGGAGAGGGTTTCCATGACTGGGATACGAGGGGTATAGGCGATGTTGTCTAGGTTTGTAGGATCTGTGGAGACGATAGAAGGATCGAGGAGAGAGTTTGGTTTTGTGAGGAGTGTGTTGATGTCGAGTGATTCGCCATGCGGGATTTTAGTGTGGTTGGAGGGTGTTATACAGTCCATGTCTACTTCTTTTCGGAGCACGTGGTCGATGTCGACAGCAGAGAAGTAGGCGCATGCTTGGGGAAGGTCATTAATTCCGACCTGTTGCGAGAACATGGCTCGTGTCCAGACGTTGCCGATTTGGAGGGCCATGGCGGCGCGATATTTATCTTCTTCTTTGACTAGGTAACGAATTTCATCATGCACGGTGATGGCGAGCCGGGCTTTGATGTTGAAGCGGCGGATCAGGTAGTCCATGGCGACTATGATGAGGTGAAGGTAGTCGACGCCAGAAGATTGGATAGCCCAGTTGATTCGGGAGGTCATGAAACCCCCTTGGTTGACGAAGCGACTCATTAGTGCTTCTGTGATACCGGCTCCTAGAACTGGGGTACGAGGCCGTTCCTGTTCTGCAAATTCCTCGAGCTTGTTGAAGACGAAGCTCTCTGTTCCACCGCGCCAGAATGGTTTTTTGTGTAGTGTCTTCCTGTTCGTCTTTACACCCTTCGTCGCGCGGTAAAGATTAGAAGCAACCTTGGTCGTCTCCGTTTCAGAGAGACCCGGGTTAAACTGTCGCAGTAGAGTGGATGCGAATTTGAGACCAGCTCCGTATATCCGACCATAATTGAATACCTTGGCATCATTCCTAGTAATTCCCAGAATTTGCGCAGTCCGCGAGTGCAAATCTGTCCCAGCTGCTTTGGTTCCTTCCAAAGTCATGAAGCCAACTGCATTGCCTCCATGGATTCTGAATTGAGCATCACCGATAAGACTTGCGATCCAGAGTTCCTCCGAATCCACATCTGCGCCAACAAAGCAATAGCCAGGAGGAGCCCTAACCATCGATTTGAGTTCTGACCCTACACGGTTGACCTTGGCATTGCTTGCTGTGAGCCATGTATTTTCCACTGCTCTTCGAGTGACAGTCCCCATCGGAATCACTTGAGGCAAAATATATCCTGTTTCCGAATCCGATTTCTTCTCTGATCCCTTTGCACCATCACTCTCATACACGACCATCTGAGACATGATTCGATCTCTTGCGCTGATCCAATACGAACAAGAAGCATTCATCTCCAGAGCTTCCTTTGCGTATGTGAATTCGGAGGATAAAATGCCCTGTTCGAAATAGGCCATGTAACTCTTCGCCATTGGATTCGCACAACGTGCAGTAGGTCCATCTTTATGGGGCAATTTGAAGTATACGCTACTTCTGTCGTCTCTCAATGTGATGTCTTTCTCGTCAAACGCAGTGCACTCCTGCATCTGCTTCTCTTTGTACTTATGGGCATCTGCAACTGGCACTTTGAAAGTCCATCCATACTGATCAGACCAGACTAATGGGTTTCCATCCCATTGTAACCGAAGAAGTAAAGGAGCAACTCTTGTCCGTACAGACAGTCCGATCGGTCCATCCTTCTTGCTGAACAGATCCTTGTACCATTGTGGCATCCCCGGCATCTTCTGCCTAGCTGCTGGTCGAGGAGGATCATTCTTTTTCTTTCCCTTCACCATCCTGACTTCCTGGCCAGACCAATCCATCTGCCGGAGCCAAGGATCGTTGCTCCATTTCTCTTCGTGGCCTTTAATATCCAATGCCTTCTCAGTCAGTGCAATAAGTCTTTCTTGGACGGCATCTGATAACTTGTGATATGTCGCCTCTGCATTTGCGATATATGCCTCCCACGACTTATCCACCGGAAGTATGACGGACGATAGATGCCGTAGAGCCGCAAAACTCACAGGATGAGGACATGTCTCCAGGAAATTCGGAAACACAATCTTGTACACCCGGTGTGTGACAGAAACATCAGCGGCGCAGTAATCTAGAAGCTCATCAAGCTTCGCTCGTACTCCGGCTCGATCTAGCTCTCCAAATTGGTCCCTTTGCGCCTTGTCGATCGTAATGTCTAGATGGAATTTCGCAACGTCCCGCAGCGAATTGACAGAACTTCGACCCACCCACAACTCCTCTTCCTCCTCAGTCAAAGCCTTATTTCCTAACAAGGCCGACAATTCAGCATTGTCCGTCTCACTGGCAATCTTGTCCCTCAATTCCCGATTTTTCCTGTGCTTCATCCAAGTAGGTCTCTGCCGTGAGCACATTCCATTGACAGCCACATGTAAGGACATCGTATCGAGAAAATTGTTTTTGGTCTGTTGCAAGTCATACTCCTCCGCAATCCTCGCCCTATCGTAGCCAATATTGTGTCCCACAATGATTCGAGCTTGGTTTGGATCTCCTAGAGGTATCAAGTGTCGATCGTTCTCGCTTTCTCCCAGCAACCAGGGCGATAACCAAGCATACCAATTCGTAGGACTGACTGCACATGCCATGACCGCGAATGAACTCTCCTTCCACATTACTTCCGTATCAAAACACAGCATCTCCTCCTGAGGCGCATCCACTGCCTCTGTCCGACCATCTGCATAGTATTTCGTCCATCCACTCCTTCGAACCCATTTCCGTGGCTTTGGAGGGGGATTTGATCTTGTAAACTGTTTTGCTTGTGATAGAAAAGGCTCTGCGGCGTCGACTCCGAGTTTGTGAAAGTGTTCGTCGAGCGTTCGTCCTTGTAATTCGGGGAGGTCGAAGGAAATTGGAGGAGTGTTGTCAGTGTTCTTTCCTAATAGCTCATGCCGCCGAAGATGGTCCTTTGAGAGGTCTACAAGTTCTTTTGGGGGTGGTGTACAGCTATCGGGAAAGATTTGGGAGTAGACATGGCTGCTTAGTTGCTGAACCCCTATTTCATTGAACCTCGCTTTTGAGTTTTCTATAAGTTGTTAGAGGTGCCCATTTACATTTAGAAGCGTATAAGTAATGCTTACTTAGGAGTAATCCAGGATCAGAGGCCGAGTCTTCCGCACCAACTCCCTCTGTGGCGTAGTATCTCCAATGTGGTGAAATATGAGAAGTATCTTGACGACGATGCGCCCGGTGCTTTGCAAGCCGAACGAAGGCTGCGCAAGGCCTGCTCGAACGACCAGCGCGTGTTGAAAGAAGCATGCTATGGGCGAAAAGAAGTTGTTAAAGCATAAATGATGAGTCTTGGAGCATTCTATGCGATGCAGCGCGGGATGCTGAATGAATTATTGGGCGGAGCGGATCGATGAATGTAAGAGTCGCGATAGATCAAGCCAGCCACTAAAAGTTCGTGTTCGCCCCCCCCCCCCCCCCCCCCTTGACAGACGGCGAGGCAGGGCTCCAATCGATAAGAGCCCTTCCTTGCCTTGGACACCGAGAAAGTAAACGCCGATAGTTTCACTCCACCACACACGCGGACCACGGACCGCAGACCGCAGACCACAGAGCAACTAAACAAGCCAGAACCTCACGTCAACTGTCTTCCCCTCCTTTCCCCCCCCTCCTCTTCACTCCCTTTCCTTTGTTTATTTGTGGCCATATGAGGCCTTTTTATAATCGTATAGTTTTGGATATTCATTCCACGATATTCAGTATTCCTGTAAATCAATCAATGGTGCCACTATCATGTCACATTCACCCGTCCTGAGAGGCCTTTCGCCCTACAACTCGCCGCCCAACTCGCAGTCGCCCTGGAGCCAGGGTTCACAGTTTGGAACCAGCGAAGGCAGCGGCTATGATTCTTTAACTCTGCCGCCTATAAACCCAGACGCAGACAACGACCTCGGCGAGCTCCCTTCATTCATAAACAACGGCGACTTCTTCTCGCACCTTCGATCGTCCGACCCGTTCTTGCTGGAAGCGCAAGCCTCGTCGTCAGGCTCGCGCTCACAGGAACAACAAGAGCCGGCGCCACCACCTCTGAACCAGCAAGCACGACCTTCTCGACCACCAGCTCTTTTCTCACAATATACCATTGCTGGATCTGAATCTCCAGACCCTTTCGACGGTGATTTTGCCGATCTCGCCGACTTCGTACACGGGTTGTCGCCGCCCCACTCGCCGCCTGCACAAATGGTTCCTTCACGAACAACAACCCGACGCTCCAGCGTCGTCGATCTTACATCATCTTCACCAGATGCCAAAATGGTCTCTACACGAAAACGAAAGGCGACAGAACATGCGGGCCAAGGAAGGGCCCCCAAGAGAACAGCTCGAGCATCGGGGAATAGTTCAGGTTCCAGGCGGCAGAGCTTAGAGGATATTGAAGTAGTGGATCTCGCAAATGTAGAGGACGAGTCACAATATCGAGAGCTGGCAGCGAAGCAGCAAGCGGAGCTCATCAAAAAGCAAAACGAAGACGAGGCGCGGAGACCTGTCAAGCTCGCCGAATTTCAATGTATCATCTGCATGGACAACCCTACGGATCTGACGGTCACTCATTGTGGTTTGTATTCTCTCCCACCTCGGGAGAGACAATTACTGATTTGACAGGTCATCTATTTTGTTCCGAATGCTTACACCAAGCACTTCATGCTGGCGACAAGAAGTCATGCCCCGTGTGTAGGACACCGATTAGCACAACCATTTCATCAAAAGGGAAGCAGCCGAAAAATGGTATCTTCCCCTTGGAGATGAAGCTTATGACAAGGAACAAGAAAGGAAAACTAGTTGCGAAGTAGTGGGCATTGCTGGGACCAACTTTCAAGGTATCTCATGGCGTAAGATTGGGAATGGGGCGCATGAAATTTGGGCATGATACCAGCTAGATCATCTTGGAAGGCGTTTTCCAAACAGCACCGGGCTTCTGCGACAAAGGGACTATACAATGAACATGAATGCTTTGCAGCGTCAACTATTTCTAACGAATCCACCTCTCTGATTTTCAAGTCCTTGGATGTAAACTATTAGCTGACATTCAAAGTGTTCCTCCGAGTTTTATCACTCCTCGGATCCCTTCTCCCCATGATAGCCTCCAACGCCTGTCCCAGTGCTGTTCCATCATACACCATTCCTCCCTCCCCCCCTTCATGCTTCCGTCCATAGATTCTTACAGTCTCAATCCCTAACGCACTCAATTCCTCTTTCTCAACTCTAGGCGTACCCTCCCCTTGCAAATGAATAACATGAGTAACATACTGCTTCCATTCTTCTTCCTTCACCTCCCCCAATCCCCTAGACCCATGACAAGCCTTCGCAATAGCAGCAATGAAATCCTTCGCCCCAAATTCATTGCTCTCTCCATCCTGCCCCACCGCCCTCGTCTCCCGATCTAAACTCCCATTAAGTATCAAAACCTTGTACTTAATCCCCTCCTCCAGCGCCACCGCCTCCCCAACCCCCTTCAGCACCAAACACGGCAAAATACTCGTATACAAACTCCCAATACTATACACCACACACCCAGCCCCCCGTAGCGTCTCCAGCACCTTCGGATTCGCACTCGGTCGCATCTCCTGCCCATACGGGTTGATGTACCAGATACGCTCGATCCGCGACGCTAGATCCTCCGTGTGCGTCTTCTGGAACGTGATGTACTGCTTGCGTAATGTGGGCAGGGAGCCCGGCAGGTTGGCGTCATCGACTAGGTCGTGGTCTGTTAGTTCCTTGGAGAGCTTGCGGCGCTGCTGTTGCGTTTCGGGCGAGGACTCGGTACTGGGGTGAGAGGATGGCGACGATGAGGATGGTATGACGGAGGAGGAAGAGGGGGCAGAGGGATGCGAAATGGCATTTTGACCCGTAATAATAGTGCCGTCTTGTAATCCTGCAGATATATGATGCGAGAAATTACTGTTGATAGCTGGTATCACGTTTACGTTACTCGGAACTCCCGTAATAGCGCCCAGTAGATAAATCGCCGACTCGAAACTCCCCGTGAACAGACGCGCGCCGGTGAGGAACAGGTTCCCCACGGACGCGGATTGGAAGTTGAAGACTGAGGACGGGCGAGCACGCTTGACGATCTCGAGATTGATGGTGTTGAGGAAGGAGCGGATCAACTCGCGCTTTTCCGACGTGATGGATTGCCAGAGCGAGTGGCGGGACTCGACTATGTCGAGCCATTCGTTGCGGGCTTCTGTAGGAGAGGCGTGGAGGCGGTGATTGAAGAACGTCTTTATGGCTGTTGTTTCGGGCGAGCTTGGGTCTTCTGGGATGAGGCGGACAAGGCGACCTAGGGAGGTTCAAGTGAGTGAGTGATGTATATGTGCGCGAAAGGGGGGTTTCAAGAGTGATTTGGCCATCCAGCATTTGGACTTTTGAGACCATTGACCTGAGATATGAGGACTTTCATAGTCAAGAATTTGAGACAATAGAAAAGTCAAACCAAAAGCGAATGGAAGTATCAAAACATACTTCTAACATCGCCAATACCCGGTCCACCAAATACTCGTATCAGCTCACTCGAACTCCCTCCATTATCTGAAATGGGAATAATGCTTCACTCAAACTCATCAGCTTCCATTCATACATTCATTCCACACCATCCAACTCGTCCAGCTCTGACAAAAATCCAAAAGGAAAGACAAACTCACTAGCTCAAACACCCCTTATCATCGGCTACCTTGCCAAACACATCGACCAAGTTATTTGCAGCACTTCCGCCAGAAAAGACCACGAGATGGTGTTTCTTGTTCATCTTGCTTCATTCAACCCAAACTCTAATATGAGACGATAGGTATCATACTAGCAACAGAGGGTGGGTTTTGGGTGGTTCGTGAATCGGACACGTTGGCTTGATGTTGCAGCGGGCGGAAGTGGCTTTTCGATTAGTTCTACTGGATCCGGTTCCTACGTGACTCAACGCCTCGTATTTTGAGATGATAATCTATGGAATAAAAATTTATTCCGAGGATATCTGTCCTCTTGTATTCATTTCTTTCAGACTTTCAAGACTTTCAACTTCAATAGGGTTTCTTGCAAGAAGGTATTATCGGTAAGTCGAGACGAGATGGCACTCGGGTTCAACTCCAAGTGTTACACCGATCACGTGCTTATATACTTATAAAGTCTCGGAATAGTGATAGCTCAAGGTCCTGAACTTGGAGCCGACAAGTAGTCAAGTCTCTTACAATATATGCTTTGCCGACTTGTCAAGTTTGGATGGTTGAGCTCAAGGAAGGTTCAAAACGACGCTAGGCCGCATCTATCTTAGAAATGTTGGACCTTTTGTTTACCCCGCCCCCTTTTCTAATAATATCTCTCGCAACTTAGGACGTTGCGATGTCGAACGTATCGCCATGAGCGTTATTTCCAAATCTTAAGGAAATCTTTGGATGGAAAACAACCAAGTAACAAAATGAAAAGCATTATTCCAGAATGTTGATTCTTAATCTTGAGGTCAAAATAACAATAAGCCGGGGTCACCTGAAGTTTGCTCTTGATTAGTGAGTTGTGAAAGCGTTCTACTGTTCTATTTGATTTCCTTTACTTGCATTTCTATAACATAGAAATAAAAAAGAACGAAGAACAGTTCCCCGACGCCCAAGAGTGTCTCGACTACAAAAGCATAGACAAAACATCGCAGGTGCTCTTGCTCTCACTATTGGACATTTGGCTGTTTATGCTATGCTAGGTAACGACTGAAGACACTACAATATCGACAGGTTAGCAAGTATTACGGTAAGTGCAGGAGTGGTGTAGACTCACAACGAAAAGGAATCCGCGCAACATTAGAATCCGACGAGTGGAGGATCGAAGCCTCAAAGACTTGAAGTCTTCGTATCACTGACTTTGGTGGTAGTGACAGCTACTGCTGCTGTCTTTGTTGTAGTCGCAGGAGCCTCAGAAGTACCGACTTTGGTGGTTGTGACAGCAGCTGCTGTCTTTGTTGTAGTCGCAGGAGCCTCAGCAGCGCTAGTGCTACTGATTGCCTTTTGTGTGGTCGCGGGAGCCTTGGAGGTACTGATAATGGTCGCAGGGGCCTGAGAAGTACTGACAGCGGCGCCTGCCGGGTTTGTGGTAGTTGCGACTGGTGCAGCTTGACAGAAAGAGACAAACAGCAAAAGTGCTATTGCGGCGGCTCCGTGCATGATTGCGGTGTTGGCCTTGATATATTTGAAAATTGGGATGAGACTGAAGATAGAATAACAAATGGTTTTGATTCTTTGAAGGTGGAAGGTGGAAAGCTCTAGATGGAGAATGTGCAGTGTCTTAAGTTATGGAAGAATGAAGTGACAGAAAGGGCTCCATTCGACACTTTATAGTTTCTCACTGCCACCCAGCATCTCATCTTCGACCAATCCATTGTATGCCGACCCCACAGAACAGGAGAATTCATTGTGGAAGTGAGATCTTGTGAGACTATTCTGGTGTTTTGTGTGCGGGACATGCAACGAGCATCAGATCCTTAGGACGTGAGATGAGGTTATTTTCAAAGTAATTGTCAGCTTTGATTTCATGTCCTACAGAGCCACTTCAGGCCCTCAGCTGTTTCGGGGGCACCATGGCTCGCTCTGGACAGAAAAGGAGACACCGGGTTTCGGTGTTTGTTCCAAATACCGAATGGCACTTTGAGAAGCGGCTATAATAAGTGTTACATTTCGGAACGAATGCGAGAATGGATAAGGATGGAAGGCAAGCGTCTTGCGTATATGTGTTAGATGGGACAGGACATTTAAAGTGTCGAAGTTACAGCAGCTAAATAAATCATCCATTGAGCGCCGCACGTGACAGCCGTCCTCGCTTTCGCTCCTGGTAGACTATTCAGGCTCGGATAGACATAAAACGCAGATGAAGAATGAGGTTACAGCGGCTAGACTTGCGTTATGTGGAATAAAATGCGAAAATTTCCAGCGCTTGATATTACCTGTGAGAAGTTTCGTACACGTAGCCGGGTATTGAGAGGAAAGGAGAAGCTTAAGACGAAACAGAATTCCGTGATGTTTTGAAATACCACCCCGTATAAGCTACCACGTGTGAGATAAGGTTACACGGGCAGGGGCCGCAATAAATACCTACCTATAGGTACTTGAAGGTTTGATAATGCGTAAGCGAAATGGTGGATGCAGCGCGTGTTACAGCGTATCAGGATGCCCGACTCTGAAGATGCTCTACTAAGCACACTCACTTCTCAAACATGCCCAAAACAAGATACTGTACAGAACACCAGAAACCAAGCCTAATTCAGGTGCTCGTATTGTACCTTTGATGGCTGGAAAGGCTCTGATACTGGCTGGGTTTACTAAGCCTCAGCGGATTCTGTCTGAACAATGAGTACGAACAATAAATGAAGCGAATATGAAACAAAATGAACCAAACAGTTCAGCCGATATTCTCATATTTTTGGGCTCGTCGGAAATAATATAAATCCAGATGATCCGAAAGGTGTCCACGAATGACTAAATTAAGACGAGTATAAGCAAACTCTAGTATATTTCTCAGAGACTCTGACAAAGTGCTTAGATCCGGGACTTCCCATGGATAATAGGAGGGAAGGCTGAACTCCACTGACCTAATAGTGCCAATAGCTATGCCTATATCCCTAGCACTATGGATAGCATTGGAGATGAGTTGTATATGATATTCGTACTGTAGGACTCTTCCGCCATGGTCATGTCTGAGGCTAAGGACGACAGCAGCAAGTGTTCCTCTTCTATGGCCATGCAGAACGACAAGCCCATCTCCATTAATGGAGGAAGTGCTCCGAGGGTGGATGGTAGAACCAAATTAGATTACCAAACAAGGCTGCAGTAGCAACGGAACCTCACGGTCACGCCTTCTGGCTACCCACACTTGTATAGGGTCAAAGGCTAATGCAAAAAAATTGGTATATCGATTATCTACCTAGACAAATCCCTCACTTGCGCTTTTTCGCCGCCCTCTTCTCACCCCTAACATCCTTCTTCAACCTCGCATCCACAATCTTATACTTGCCCTTAACACCTCTCGGTCGTCCAGCAATACCCCTATTTCCACCTCTAGCCACAACAACCTTGACCTGCTGCTTGGGCTTCTTCTTGGTCGCCTTGCTCATCAGCTTTGTAATATTCGAAGCCTTCTCCTTCTCTGTCATGCCCTCATCATCCTGCAACAACGCAGACTTCTTCCTCATCTTCTCGAGTCTCTGTGCGGCCTTGAACTTCTTCCTGTCCTTGGCTTCACGGACCTTTTTGATAGGTCGAGCGTTCAATGCTCGCAATTTCTCTTTGATAGCTGCAGCGCCTGCCGCCGTGATGGGTCGATGGGGCTTGTCGTGGCGGTGCTCATCATCGAGGAACCATTCCGGGAGGGCGTCACGGTCTTTGAACGCGTACTTGTTGAAGCCATCATCCAATAGGTCATGCATTGTTTTTTGACCGGATGCGATTTGCTGGGCAAGAGTCATAGCTTCTGCGGTGATGATATCGATGTCTAGATATGTCAGTATTATCCCATATATGAGAAATTAGAAGTGCTCACCTAGTCTTCCGTCCTTGCGGGGTTCTTCCTCCCATTGTTTGTCTTTGCTGCTGCGTTTGACGACTTCAAATCCGCCCTCATCTTCGCTTTCTTCGGATTCCTCTTCCTGGGCTTCTGGAATATCAGACTCGGAGTCCTCTTCCACAGCATCTCTTTCCATCATTAATGTATCTAGATCCTCCTCAACTTCCTCATCCCCTTCCTCCAAAGCCTCCTCAGCTTCTTCCTCTTCTGGTACCCCTCCAATATCCTTGAAAATGTCTTGGTCAAAGAATTGTGCGGCCCGTCTGGAAAGTCCACCAACTTTCTTGTCCTCGCGCTGAAGATCTGTCAACAGAGGTCGTTTCGATGGCGCCTCTTCATCCGACGAATCGTCACTGTCTTGCTCAAGCTCGCTATCCTCCTCACTTTCATGCTCTGCAGAGAACCCATCCCAATCCCCATCTTCGTACTCTTTTCTGGCCTTCTTTGCCCGGAACTTGGCGTCGGAACTCGATTTGCGGTCTTGGTATTGTTCGTACATAGAATCGAGATCTCTGTCAAGTCTGTCTTCCTCGTTATCACTCTCCTCATCCGTTTCCCCAGATCCAAAGCCGCTATCTTGGTCCCTCTTGTCACCCTCCTTTAGAACAGCCATCTTTCCCTTGGCGATCTTATCCACCGCGCCTGTCTTGTCGATTGCCTTGAGACCGAACATAGAATTCTCTCCATTGGGACCTGATTGCTCCATACCAATTTCTGTTGGGACAGTCATGTGAAGTTGCATTCGCGTGATTTCCTTAGTCTTCTTCTCATTTTCCTTTCGTCTCTCTCGCTTCCTTCGGGCTTTCTCCTTCTCACTCAGTTGCTGCAATTCTTCCTGGATTTTCAATTCCTCGTCCATCGACTCCACCTCAGCGACCTCTTCCTCTACACCAGTCTTCTTCTTTGTAGCAAATCCGAACTTCTCACGCACTCTCAAGCGCCATCTAAGGAGATTCCTGAACTCTTTTCGGCCCAGCACTCTAAGATCACCGCAGCAGTCCCGGATCTCTTGGGTGGTTTCCGGCAACTTGTCCAAAGCAGCAAGCGCCACATCTCCATTTGGTGGTTGTACAAAGCTTAATTTGTTCAGGCTTCCCAATATAGCGATAGGGTCAGTGGTGTTGATGAACTCGCTAGCCGGCACCTCCTTGAACTGGGTGTAGTTGCCCTCCTCGTACCCATCTCTCTTTCGCTTCTTGATCTCTGGGTTGAATACCTTTGCTTCGTTGTTTGGTGTAGGATCAGACAACTCCGCAAAAACAAATTTTGGATCCAGGAACTTGGGATCTATTCTTTTAGGCGCTTTGAACCCTTGGCAGACAACGAAGATTTCGGCGGAAACGTTTCTGGAAGATGGTGGTTTTGTAGCCTCGACTTTCGCAAAAAGTTGATTGAACACCCAAAGCAAACTATTGTAGTCCTTGGATCTGAAGACCTTGGTCACAAATGTCCCTCCCTCAACAAGGAATTCCGTAGCCAGCTTCATAGCCTGGAGCGCCAATTCGGCCTGGTTGAAAGAATCCTGAACCCAAGCCGTACCAACATTAGGGGCACCATCGTGTAGAACAGTATCTGCTTTCCATGTCTTGAAGTGCGACCGAATTGTTGCTCGGCATTTATCGGTGGTAATATCGCTTTGGAAGGTGATGCATCGAGGAATGGACTTTATGGGAGAAAGATCAACGCCGACAATGAGACTGCTCACTGGCATAGTCTCTGCAGCAACCTGACACCATGACTAGATAGAAGTTAGAAAACTGTCCCACAGTTCAAGTAAATTGACTTACCCCGGGAGCAGCACAGAGATCAAGCAGCACCTTGCTCTTCTCCAAGAAGCCATACTTTTTGTTCAATTGGATCAATTTGAACGCAGCTCTGGCGCGGTATCCTTTTTCTTTTGCCAACTTATACCACTTGTCCAAGCGACCCTTACCATGCTTCTTCTGGATTCCCATGATATCAGATGGAGTCAAGGGCTACCTAGAAAACAAACTTTGACGATGCTTGGTGGTCGCAAATATCCCGAAATTTAATTTTCCTGGTGCAGAGGAATTTTCGATCAAGCCGCTAAGATAAGGTCCGCCCCGCATCTATCACCAGCCACCTTTCCGCCAACCACCGCCACAATCGCGTAAAAGCGCGTCCTGTCCTCCACCACTTAAACTTCTTGTCCGTACCTACCAAGTGTTTCCTTATACAGTACACTACAGTAAAACATCACCAGATCGTAAGATGCTTTGACAACCCTTCTTCCAGAAAACACTCCTCCAACAACATGTCTACCTCAATCCTCATAGATAGCTCAGAAGCTTCTTCATCTCCCCAACCATCCGCCATGTCAGATACGCTGTCAATGGGTTCGCCTCCCAGGCAGGCAAATGGACAGAAGGAGAGACGCAATCCCTCAGTCACTCCCCGCAAATTCAATCGATTTTTCACTCCTCGATCCCATGGCTATCGACAGACAACGGCTTCGCGCCGGGCCCTGAACGATATCACTGCACCTGCCAATAACCACAATACTGTCCAGTCGAGTCCCTTGCGGCCTAAGGACTCCTCTGATAATCAAGAAAACCAGAGCCCATTGCTCTTCGAAAGAGATCTGAAGAGACGAAAGCTTGTCCATACCCCTGATGGATCTCCAGAGCGGTCCTTCTTGAGCAAGAGAAAGGGAGTCATAGCTGGCAATGGTGGAAAAGCGAGGGGCAGCTCGCAGAATATCCCGTCTTCTCCATGCGAGCGTGTCGTCAGAAGTACGCTATATACCGAGGACATAGAGGAATTGGAAGAATTGGAGGGGGTTGAGGCGGAAGTGTATGATGACGAGGACGAAGAACCGTTTCTTCCCCCGAAACCTGTAGAGCGTATTGTTCCCTTGAGCGATCGTGGACTTGCCGGACGTCTATTACAGTTAAGTCTGGGTAACTCGTTACGCCAGCATCATGAATATCCTGTCAATGGTGAGTACAGAAATCTTTTTGAGTCTGGACTGATATGCACAAATTATTTTTGGCTTAAAATGTATGCTAATTTGTTTTCTAGATTGGCAAGACGAAACATCCTCATTCTACAGCAAACCTTCAGATGTCCACACATGTACCAGTATAGAGTCTGGAGCTCTTTGTATTCCTTTTTCTGTCGCAAGTTGTAATAGTAAGTTCCAATAGAAAGCAGATTTTGGTTGAATCTCTGCCATCCTGTAGGACATTAGATACTGACTTCCACTAGCAAATACCCTGACAGCGATTGGAGATGAAGAAGGTCGAGTGCGGCTCCTCGAGTCCGGACGGAATGGAAAACCAGCGTTCAAGGATCCATATCTCTCCTTCCGTGTACACACTAATGCCATAATTGACATGTGCTTTACCGACGATGATACATTTCTGGCAACAGCCTCGGGAGATTCCACCGCCAGGGTGGTAGACATGACTACACAGACCACAATTGGCATTTTCGGCAATCATGTAGCCTCATTGAAGCAAGTACGATTTCAACCTGGGACGAACAACAAGAGTGTACTAGCTACGTCAAGTAGAGACGGTAGTGTGCAATTGTGGGACCTGAGATGCAAAGGGCGTAACGGCCCAGTAAACGAGGTAAGTTGTTGAAAATGTCTTGCAGCGCCCGAGACCTTCTAATACTCGGAATGATGCTGACTCTTCACAGCTCTCGGTCCCTGTTCAACCACCCCACAGGACTACATTTCGATCAGAAAATGCAAAGATACTGTTTGGCATTCCTGTCAATGGTATTTATGACGCCCATCGGCCACTTGAAACCCCCGGACAGACGCACACCAATATCCTGTCTGACGCCGCTAGCCGTGGAGATGTCCCAAGGAGAGCTGGAGATGTATCAGTAACTGCCATTGAGTTTCTTCCGGGCCACGACAATCTTCTCCTCACAGCCTCTGAAGCCGATGCCTCTGTCAAATTGTGGGATATTCGAACCCTGCACAGTAAACGCAAGGCCCAAATACCGCTCTCCTCAACTGCAAAGCCCCAAACTCATAACCAATGGCGACATTTCGGCATCACATCTATGAATCTCAATACAGATGGCAGCAGACTCTACACTCTTTGTAAAGACAATACAGTCTATGCTTATTCAACAGCTCATCTGATGCTCGGTCATGCGCCAGAACTCTCCTCCGCCAACAACGGTCGACGCGCCCCGGCTCGCCAGACGCAAGAAGGCTTAGGACCATTATACGGGTTCCGACACCCTCGTTTACAAGCCACGTCCTTCTACGTAAAATCCGCCATCCGCAAAGCAAAAGATGGTAAAAGCGAGATGTTAGCCGTAGGAAGCAGCTGGGGAGCCGCAGTGCTCTTTCCAACCGATGAACGATACCTCCCAAAACCTCTCCCTTCATCACCAGAACACAACTGGTTAGCTACAAGCAAGCGCGCCTCCAAAACAGCAACAGGTACAGGCAGCAGACTTGATGACGAATCTATCCCCATCTCCACGCACGGCACCCCGCTCCTACGAGGTCACGACCGCGAAGTAGGCTCCGTAGCCTGGAACTCCGACGGCGAACTTATAAGCGTCGGAGACGATTTCCTCGTCCGCGTATGGCGCGAAGGAGGAGATGAGGCGCGGGATCTGAGGATGGGTGGTGAGGCCGAGGGCCGGAGATGGGGGTGTGGGTGGGCGGGGGTTGGTGAGGGGTATGATGAGGATGATGATTAAGTATTTGAGCGATTAAGAGAGCGAGCGGCTTTGTATACGGTTTTTTGAGGGCGTGCATGCATAGATAGCGGGTTGCAAGTCATAAGACAAGTAAGGGGTTCTGGAAAATGGTATGGTTATTGTATTGTAGGGTTACAATTGTATAGGTATCTCCATGAAGAAATAATAAGCTTTTGCCTACACGGTCATTTGGCAAAAATACAATAGACTTGTTCTTGAAAAATGTGTAGTCCTGCCCAGCAGATCCAAATTGGGACTAGCACATCGCTTACCTAAACCTTGAGACAACTGTACTGTAGCTGTTATAATCAGAGATGACCGAAAATGGCCTGCAATTACTTCCTGCGGCCTCGGTTAGCTTCACAAACAGCACATCTATTATTGAAGGCGTATTTATTGATGCCACCACTCGCCCCGCCCCCTAGCTAGCATTTGAAGACGACGTCTCGCTATCCTAAACGCCTCCCAAACTTGATTCTCCTCGAAAATAAACCTCTCCCTTACCCTCTTGGCGAAAATTCAAGGATAGTGTCGACTCTCTTACGACTTTAATAACTCCTCTTCCGAGGAGCCTGCCGACGAACGGACGGCGACCGTTTCGCCTGTTCATGAATCACGACAAGGATAAAAACATAGAATCCCCCAAGTCTTAATGTATCTGTAATGGTATTCTGGGCCATGCTAAGAGGCTAAACCCAATTTCCAAAACTATTAGGATATGGCGTTGATTGCTTATAACTCGTGATGAACATATTTAGGATTAATCTTGAATACCCTATTTCAATATTTGCCGAGGAAAGGTTTTGCTGAGCGACTGTACTATAAACTATCTATTAGATTGTAAAAATAAACTTTGGTTAAATAAATCTTATACCTCAAATCGCAATATGGGTGAGAGTCATTTAGAAAAAGTTTTATGAATAGGTCCTCCCAACAGTCCCGACTCCTCCGGCCAATGTATTCCAACATTAAATATGAGCTATACACTAGTCACACCAAAAAGGGAAGGGGAACACAATTTCGCAGTACTAGAAACAGAAGGAACGGAAGAGATGAAAACAATCAAATACTTTTGCGGCAGAGGGTGGATGATTTGAACATGAAGTAAAGACGAAAACCTATAGAGCGAGGCAAGGACTAGCGCCGCGCCCCGCGCCATGTCACATGAGAAATGTGCATCGCAGCCTTGAGAGATTGAAGGGATGCATTTTGGGGAGAGATCTCTTTTGGGCTCCCTGGGAGCTGATTTGGTATAATCGTGTCGAGTTGACAACTTTTGCGCGCCAGAGCCCAAGATAAGATGAAGCACGTCACGATTGGTTGGCGGGAGGGCGAGAGTGAGTCGCGCTTGAGTAGAGCGGCGATGCTGACTTACCGAGGACGGCAGGTTTGCGATCGGATTTCACTAGGATATTAATGCTCGCCAAAGTATACGAACTTTCCTTCCTTTATGTCAGAGTGTACTTTTGATACAGGCAGCTATGCAGCTCCTCTTCCAAGCTGTGAGAGAATGTGAAGACTGTGTTTGCTATAGAGAGAAAGCTGATGAAGGAAAAGAAAGAAAGATACAGCCATTCTTCCATGCGATATGATCATATGAGAAGCCTTATATGCTCCGTCGACGTCGCACTGCTTATCTGTCGTTGCGTTATTGTATCCTTAGCTCCCCCCAGTAGATCCGCTCCTTTGTTCTCTGCAGCAACAGGGTCTCTGCCTTTCCCTTCTATCCGTGGAGTGTATTGAGTTACATCCTCCTAAGTGCTACTGTCGACAGAAGGGTTACTTGCTGCAAGTTATCTTTGACGCCTATTCTCCTCACGATCCCATTCCGACTTCGTCTTTGGTCCGATATTTGGCTCGTTGATATCCCAATTGATCATTTCATCGCAACTCTCAAGCTGTAGGTCGATATCGCAGCCCCAATCACTCGTGTCGTGGTCAAAGAGCGCTCTACGTGCTTTGCGTATCTCCAAGTAGTTCTTGTCCAACTCATTCACCTCAGACTTGAACGTCTGTCTGAAGTCGTCCAAATGGTATCTAAAGAAGTCGAAGTAACTACAGTTTTCGTTCAGAAGCACGTCTAAATGTTCAACTAGCCGGTGGGAGGGTAGAATGGAGTTGTTGCGGTAAAACTTTTGCTGGTATCCTTGGATTTTTCTTCGAATCTCGTCAGGCATATCCCGTGCGAAACTTTTGGCATAGTTTTCTAGGAGCAAAAGAGCAAGTTCAAATACTTCTTTCATTGTATTCCACCGCCACCTGACGCTGATGTTGTTGGATTTTGCGTCAAGGAGACCAAAACGAACTTTGTGACTTTTGACAAAGTCCACCAGAGCTTTTCTAGCCTCTGCAATCTTTTGATATTGTGGTTCCAAGATCTCAAGCACGGTTGCTCTATATGTCTTGAATGTCTTGGCACCTTGAAGTTCACAAGCGATACTGGCGTACCTAAGAGCTTCCTCCAATGGATGGCTCAGGAACGGGCTATCGATAGTCCAATTATCATGACTATATTTCGACTCACGGATGTCAACTATTTTATCATTACCAACATCGTATGAAAAACTGTCTTCGCTGTCCTTTAAGGTATGAATTACGTCGGGATAATATATCCGGCCACGTCCAAATTCTGGCTCCATTTGTCTTTTGAATTTCGTGCTCAGCTCAAAGCTCTGAGCGTAGACCACAAGATTGTCATACATCTTAAAGACATATGTGACCGGTTGGTTGCCTTCTACCAGTGCTTTCAAGCTAGCTTCGAATGCATCAGGAAAGGAGTGGGGCTGGCTGAGAGACATCTCCTGAGGGGTGGAAGACCTCATCTTCGTCTACGTATTGCAGCTTAAAACTCGCGACATTTCGAAGAATGCGCAGCGGCAATAGTAGATTTTTCGTCGTAGTGTGTTGTGAAACACGCGTTGGATCTTCCATGTAATCGGCTCGAAAAATCTCCCCTCGTGGAACAATCGACAACTCAATAGACTTCCGAGGAGTGTCGCAAATCATCTCGCACAAGTAGACAAGATTTTCTCGAATTCCACCGTCACATTTAGTCTTGTTTGGATTCAAAAGGACTTTTAAGTGTTGAGCTCGTTTGATTGCAGAGATACTTCGCATCTCATCTTTCATAACATGTCCTGCGAAAACAACCCCTTCCTTGTGGTTCGCTAGGGGTGACCAGATGATAGAGGAGTGCGAACAGTCGATGAAGAAGTTATTTGATCCGTATAATATCCCCGAGGCTTCCTCATATATTTGGCGGCATGTTCGCAGAATTTCTGGTGTCAAATGATAGCTCCGAACGTTGGTAATAGAGGCGCGTTCAGAAAGAACGTTGTCTTGGAGAAGTAAAGTGTAAATTGCGTTGCGAATCTCCAAGGGGATCATGGTCAGAAACTGAGACTTCTTTTGGCTGGGGCTTGTGATAGCCAAAAGCTCTGAAGCTAGTTGGTCACATCGCTGTCGTGCTTGATCTCTTTCGGAAATAGCTGTGGCAAGTTGTGTCTGAATCTCAACGACATCAACTTCCATGCCATGCTCTTGTGGAGACATTGTTGCCCTGCTTCGTATTAGCTATAGGCTTTTGACTCATTTGCGTGATTGACATAAGTTGGTGTATCATCATTTCAAGGAGGAAAACATACAATATGAGAGATCGACGTTGACAAGTGAATATTGAGAGAGGATGTTTTGATGATCCAGACTAGCAAAGAGAAATCTAAATTTGGTCTCGATGATGGCAAAGCTTTTTCTTGTCGTAGCAGGTAGATCTAGTCGGATAAAGAAGTTGGACTGTCCAAAGTTCTGCGTTGGTATGCTGCGAGATTTGAAAAGGTTTACTTGAAGAGGTCGTTGCAACGGGCTCTCGAAGCTTCAAAGAGTGAATACTCGAAGTCAACTGCCCGTCTAGAATCAGAGAGTGCAGCAGTAAAGGCAAGGTTGTAGCCAAACTTCCGAAGACCAAGTCTAGCAATTCGTGTAGGAGCGAGGATTTGGGAAGGCCCGAAGTAGGGGCAAAGTGCATTAATGGGAAAAGAGATCGAATCCGAGGAAGAAGGAAGGAGGTCAAAGGTTGGAAGAGAAAATCTTTTCCCAGCGGCCCAGGATGGCAGAAGCAACCCCTTCTTTTCCTTACCTATCGGATCACATGACAATCGACCGTCTATTGACTTGAGCTCCCCATTTTCGAGAAAATTTGGCTAATATAGCTTGTACTGAGTGAACTTGACAAATAGAGGGGGATACTGGAGGGGCCAGGAGGACTAATTAATATACACCATGTTTATTGTAACAAGTGAGAGTAAGCATTTCTTCCTACCAAAACCCAGGAAGCTTCCGGCACAGTGAAAGTCAAAAATCTACTATAGCCTTTTGGAGGATGGGCTGCTTCTACCATATATTCCTGAAAATTGTGGATTCAAAATTATACGCGTGTAACTCCTATAGTGTTTTACGGCCATCGCTGTAACAAACCGCTGCTATTTAAAGAACCCTCACGGAGTCACGGTAGATAGGACAAATGGCACTAGTTTATAATGTGCTAGGCAGCGTGGGACATTAAAAGTCAACAATAGGGTGTGCCTCTTGAAGCTATCTAGCATGAGGACCATTAGATGTTTTTATGGAGAAGGCCGTAAAACACTATAGGAGGTAAATGATAACTAATCTATGGACACTTGTAGCTTCGACATACGTCTGCTCAAGACACCCTAAAAGCCCTATTGACATGTTTGAAGAAGAGATCGAGTTTTATTTTTGTCTCAAGATTATCAATCATTGATCTTTCACTAGGCTTCCTTTCTCTTAACTCCGATATTCACCAAGCCAAGTTGACATCCACATAGCCTCGCACCAAGCTCGTTCAAACCTCGCACTGATTCCCACTCTTAATTCCACGATATAAATCTATAAAACCCCAAGTATAAAGACGATTATTTTGAATTGAAATCTAATGACGTATCAGCGTTCATCAGCTGATTTACAGTACAGTAACGCCGAAACCCCACCCAGACAACCTCTCCCCTATTTATATCGCTTCCCCATTCTTCCACCCCCCAATAAACCCCTTGAAGATTTCCCAAAATGCTAGCCCTAACCTCCATAACCGGCAAACTAGGCAACGCAGTCCTCTCCGCAATCCAAGAACACGACCTCTTACCCCCCTCCCGCCTAATCCTCTGCACCTCCTCAGACCCATCCTCACCCCGCTGGAACACCCTCAAATCGCAAGGCGCCCAACTCCGGCACTTCAACTTCAACGCTCCAGACCCAGCCACCTTTGCCGGATGCGAGAAATTATTCTTAGTCTCCACTCCCAACATCGCCTTGGATTTCAACGATGCGCCAGAGGGTAAAGGGAGAGAGAGCGCGCATATAGCCGCTATAAACGCGGCTGTCACCGCGGGTGTATCGCATGTTTATTATACATCGTTGGCATTTGGGGCTAATTCGAGCGCGGGCGTGATGCGTGCGCACTTGCGGACGGAGAAGTATTTAAGAGGGTTGGAAGAGCGGGGCAGGGTGAAGGTCACGGTTATTAGGGAGGGGTTGTATAGTGAGAGCTGGCCGCTGTACTTGGGGTATTTTGAACTTGCTGGGGGGGATAAGAGAGACGAGATTATCCTAGCGGGGGATGGCAGGGTCTGCTGGACTGCGATTCGGGATTTGGGGCTCGGGACTGCATTGGTTTTGGTGGATGGGAGTGAGACGTGGGCAGGGAAGACTTTTTATTTGAGCGCGCCGCCGGAGATGGGGCGGTCGTTGCGGGAGATTGCGGGGTTGGTGGGGAGGGCGAGGGGGGAGGGAGCTGAGGGTTATGGTTGTAGGGAGGGAAGAGTATGTGAAGTATTATGTTGGGAGAGGGAGGGAGAGAAGTGCGGTGGAGTGGTGGAGTAGCAGTTACCCCGCGCTGGAGGAGGGGGAGTGTGAGATTCGGGATGGGACGTTGGGGGAGCTACTTGCGAGTAGAGGGGTGACATTGAAGCCGGTCGAGGAGACGGTGAAGGAGATGTTCGGTGTTTGATTCAATTTGGAAGCATGGTGGCAGAGGAATTAGGGTAGATGTCTCTATAGAAATCCTGGAAACAGAAGTGCAATAGGAAAAATTCCAAGACATTGCCGCCAGGGATCCAAACAAATCATGGAAAGCTGCATGCCAAATTTCGATGATAAACAATAAAAAATTCCACCAAGAGAGCGTACGGAGATCCAAAAACCGCAATGCCGGCGAGACATTAAATATTATTTGAATTGCATAATAAAGTGATCCTGGCACCCGGTCTCAGAGTTGTGGAGTATAATAACACGAATTTGCAAAGCGCGGCAGAAATTTGAGCGTTACGTGAAAGGTTCGGCAGCGACGAGGGAGATGAAAAGCGGTCAAAATGAAGTCTAGAAATTGAACCTGGAACCTATCGACATGCAACAAAAGAAAGCATTCATGCCTTGAAAGGGTTGCAGTTGCAGTGTGAAAAGTGAATCAACTTTGTTTCGCGTGGACATTTGAGACGACGCGCACTTCTTTATATCAGCAGGATCTTCTTTCTGGATTTTGTGTGTAATTATTCTGCCAAAGCTAATCTGGGTATACTTAAAACATGCCATAGCGCCTATGGTCCTAGATACACACTCATGAGATGGACGTGCCAAAGATTCCAAATCTCCGCTCCCACCTCTCCCCATTCCCTGCGTTGGCTTTTGATGGATTTTTCTCCTTTACCTTGACG
This sequence comes from Lachnellula hyalina, assembly GCF_007821495.1. Lineage (NCBI taxonomy): Eukaryota > Fungi > Ascomycota > Leotiomycetes > Helotiales > Lachnaceae > Lachnellula > Lachnellula hyalina. Next base: position 24,043 of record NW_022157279.1, read on the forward strand.
CCGTACTGCTTGATGCAGCAGGTGAAAGGCTTGTTTCTGGGTGCCAGCTTGCTATCACCCTCTTGGTTCATGGGGTTTATCGTTGCCATCTCATTTGGAGCACGGTCTTGTAGTTCTGTATCTTCTATATTTCGTCTCTTCGATATGTTTTCGTCGTCACTGTCATCTGCGTCGGGTTGGTCGCCTGCGTTGTGAGTGGGTGGTGGGGATGAAGCTGTTGAGTCGAAGGTTGATGGAAGATTCGTCGTCTTTTCCAGTTGCTGCTTTGCTGACTTTTGCTCTTCGAGATCGCCCCATAATATGTCGAGCTGTCTTTTGAGTTTATCTAGCAGTTCTTTATCTCCTCGAAGGCTGGTTGTGTTAGAATGGGCTCTTAAAATAATATGTCATCTTACCTGGTAGCATCCTCTTCCAGGTTCAATAATCCTTGCGCAGCAGGATTGTCAACAATCAGCCACATGCGATCCTTTGGATCTTTAGCAGTAGCATCCTCAACTTGCAAGGCGAATCTCCATTCCCATGTGTTCTTGGCGAATCCGTGTCCACTTCTGAACGTCCTTAGATCTTCTTCGCGATCAGTATCTTCATCTCCACTGTAGTCTGACAGCATTTCATATTCACTGGCACGATAGCCCACAGAAAAGTCTTCGATTCTGTGTGGAAAGTAATCTACGACGCGAACATTGGCTCTGTATTTGCAATTGGTGAAGGGTGAAATGTAATCCTGGCCATCATCCAAAAGGATCTTTCGTGGTTCTTGGATTTCAGCAAAAGATTGAATTGGCAGGTCTGGATGGGCGCATCTTACTATATTGGAGGTCAGAAATTATATCGTCGTGTGGGAGTATTGCTTACTGTTTTCATTTAGATCCAACTTCTTCCTAGCCTTTGCCTCAGCCTCTGCTACTTTGCGGTGAGCTGCGGCTCGCTTTTCCCTCCTTCGTTGTTTGTGATTACCCTTCTCACCATCACCGTTTCCATCGTCCCCCCGCTTCCGCTTGTCTCCTAAACACGCTTCTTCATCCCTAATAGCTTGAATTTGGGATTTGAACCTTTTCTCGTGCTCGCGTTTGCGACGGACTCCTTCTTTCAGCCTTGGATCAATTCGATCTTGATCTTCCGACTGTTCTAGTATCTCCACCTTGACCAACTCTTCAGCTTTATCACGGTCTCCCCGCAGAACTCCTTCCAAGCAACCACCCATGTTTCCATACTTGATCTGAACGTTCTTCATCAAGACCCACTGGCCGATTTTGACTTGTTCCCGGACATATCCGGCCTGAGCGTCGTAGAGAGTCAGTTGGATGGTCATCTTCCCATAAGGACCTGGCCATAATTTGTCGGGTTCCTTCTGTGGCTTCCTTTTCGTGTACCCATATTCATCTCCACCATCCTGAATCTTGTTCCACTCATAATTGTAGAAATTATCGTTTTGCGTATAGTCAGATAAGTAAACGGACAGCCCTTCTCTTGAGCCCTCGTAGACTTTGATTATCTTGCCAATAATGTCATAAAATCGTCCACTCTGCACATCCTGCAGAAGACTGAATTTATCTTTAACATTTGCGGACCTGCTCACATTTTCTTGGAATTCTTGATTCGATGGCAGGGCGAGGTCCGCTTTATGAGAATTCGCCCATATGATGTATGCTAAATCGATTGTATTGGGAGCTACAGACTTCCCTTGAGGTGGACCGTATGTATTCCAAGGAATACTTGCAACGCTCTTTAATTCACGTGGAACATTCGAGGCAGCCAGAATGTGAAACTGAGTGAAATTTTTGTTTGCGATCAGTTGCACGGCTCCGCCAAACATTTGCACCTGCAGAAATAAGACCGCGTTGAATCAGCTATTACAAAGGGACTTACTTTTGCGCCTCGCACCAGAACCACATCACCGGGGTTTGATACTTTCGGCATGTACTTCAGTGGCCAGAAAATGACAATGTCCAATCCAGAAGTACTGGACCAAGTTGAAAGATCCTTCAACCTGAGCGTGCATTTGTGGTCTATAGATGTTATTTGCTTGAGATGTTCGAATCGGATTGAAAGACATACCTGTGCCACCAGTTTGAAATGGTTCTCGGAAATCCTGCAGAAACCCAATAACACTGACCTGCCCTTTGGCTCTAATCTGGTCACTTGAGAAGTTCTGAATTTGTTCAATAGTCTTAAAGCCAGGCGGTAGAGGAGGCTCGGAAGACGCTAGTGTTGACTCCTGAGTGCTGTCCATCGTAACGGTTTGTGGTATTGCTGTGAATCGTTTTATTGACTTTTGGAAACAGCGGATGAGCAAATGTATTGCTACGCCAGAGCAGAACTCTCAAACCAATGGCAAGCATAAACGCAAATGCAAATAGCCATGGATATCAACAATCCAGAGAAGCTATCCTTCAAAATAACTGAATGCTTCTTTTTGCCATTTGGGGAGACGCGTTTGGAAGGACGCGATGCGATTAAACCAAAGTGGTTAGTGTAGCTACTAGCCAGATACGGCTAGCGTGGATTTTCCTTTTGAAAGCGGCTGCCCGTCCTGCCCTGCGCCTGCTCCTGCTTTGAGCTTCTTTTGAATATTGAACCCATTTCAAACTCAAATTCATTCTCACACCACAATTTCTCAACGCCACGAGCAACGAGCAGGATCTGATCACCTCGCATTGATCAGTCCATATCGCATAGCCATATCGTTCAGAGCGCCTACAGCCCTCCGCAAATATGGCTGACCGTTACATCCCCGAGCATCGTCGTACCCAGTTCAAGGCGAAGAACACATTCAAGCCTGAAGAGCTGCGACGCCGTCGTGAGGAGCAGCAGGTGGAGATTCGCAAGGCCAAGCGTGAGGAGAACCTGGCAAAGAGACGAGGCATCGGAGGAGGGGAACGACCTGGAGCCTCTCTGGGCGCAGAGCCGGATAGCGACGATGATACCGCACCCACAGAGAGTCAGGTAAGCTTCAGACTCATTTTATCTACCCACTGTACCCCAGGACAAGGCATTGCGCTCTTCGGCGGCTCTCCAAGCCTTTGCACAGCCCTTGGCGTCGCATGCTCTCTTCCTCTGTTTACTCTCCCTGGTGGGGTTACCGCTTAGTGGAATTTGCTTTTTCGCTTGTGCGAGTTGACCGCCGCTGAGAGCTCCACTGTCAAGGAGCACCTGGACAGCACGAGCACTTCCCCGCATAAATCCCTTATTGTATGTTTTAAAGATGCAAATGCTAATTATGTTCTTATCGTTTTTAGTTAAACGAGGACCTTCCTCAAATGGTTCAGGGTGTTTTCTCGGACCAGATTGACCTCCAAATCCAAGCTACAACGAAATTCCGAAAGCTGCTTTCCAAGGAGCGCAACCCGCCAATTGAAGAGGTCATCAAGACTGGAGTTGTCAGCCGTTTCGTCGTATTCCTCCGATCACCTCATACACTCGTGCAGTTCGAAGCTGCCTGGGCTCTTACCAACATTGCTTCAGGTTCGGCGCAACAAACGCAGGTTGTCATTGAGGCTGGTGCTGTCCCAATATTCGTTGAGCTGTTAGGCAGTCACGAACCTGATGTTAGAGAGCAAGCTGTTTGGGCTCTAGGAAACATTGCTGGTGACAGTCCATCATGCCGGGATTACGTTCTGAGCTGCGGTGCTCTCAAGCCACTTTTGAACCTTTTGGGCGACAGCCGCAAGCTGAGCATGCTCCGCAATGCCACATGGACTCTCAGCAACTTCTGCCGTGGCAAAACCCCACAGCCAGATTGGAACACCGTAAGTACTTTCTCCATTCCATTTCCCATCTAAAGCTTACAAGTCCAGCAGATCTTGCCTGCCCTACCAGTTTTAGCAAAGCTTGTGTACTCCTTGGACGATGAGGTTTTGATTGATGCTTGCTGGGCTATCTCATATCTTTCCGATGGGGCCAATGATAAGATCCAGGCCGTTATCGAAGCCGGTATCCCTCGCCGTCTCGTAGAGCTCCTCATGCATGCTTCTACCTCTGTCCAGACCCCTGCACTCCGATCAGTTGGCAACATTGTGACAGGTGATGACGTCCAGACTCAAGTCATCATCAACAATGGTGCTCTTCCAGCTCTGCTCTCGCTTTTGAGCTCCGGCAAAGACGGGATTCGCAAGGAGGCTTGCTGGACCATCTCCAACATTACCGCCGGCAACTCCACTCAGATCCAAGCTGTGATCGATGCCAACATCATCCCACCTTTGATTCACCTGCTTTCCAACGGCGACCTGAAGACCCGCAAAGAGGCTTGCTGGGCCATCTCGAACGCTACTTCAGGTGGACTTCAAAAACCTGAGCAGATTCGATATCTTGTTAACCAGGGTTGCATCAAGCCACTGTGTGACCTGCTTGCTTGCCCGGATAACAAAATCATTCAGGTTGCCCTCGATGGTCTTGAGAATATCTTGAAGGTCGGAGAGATGGACAAGGATGCCGCTGGCGAAGGCCAAGAGAGCATCAATAGATACGCCCTTTTCATTGAGGAATGCCAAGGCATGGAGAAGATCCACGATTGCCAAACCAATGCCAACGAGGAAATTTACATGAAGGCATACAACATGATCGAAAAGTACTTCTCGGATGAAGAGGAGGCGACAGATGATGTTCAACAAACCATTGCCGGCGATCAGAGCAGCTTTGGATTTGGCGCCAACAACGCGGCAGGTGGCGGTGGCTTTAACTTCGCCAATGCTAACGGCGGCGACTCGATGGATATGTAAAGCGGCATGTATTTGTCGACATTTTCTGTGCCTGTTTCGGGCCGTTCCATTTATATTTGCACCACATACAGCTTTCTAATTCAGATTGATGAACCCCTCACCAATTCAGCGGCCCCAATTCATGCACGACCACCCCCGAAGACCTTCAACACGACATACACGCCCTACGAAAAGCACAACCCTTGCGAAATAACCGCCTTCCACTTCCCGAATGTGACCAACGACTAGCGAAAGATTCACCGTCATGTATTTTCTTTGTTCTACCACCCCCGGCACATTCCCAGGCGTTTTATTGCGAAATATTATGGATCGAGACATGGTAGCTTTAAAGTTCCTGATCTCTGGAGATGAAATATTGAGACTACAGACCAGTAGTTATTATGAGTATGGTCGCTTGAAAGCTCCTACTCCAATGGGGTGAAAGGAGAGATGCATGTGGAGGAGAGGCCATGTGGATAGCGCTCGATATCAAATGAAAGGATGATAAAGCAATTATTTTTGGCATATGGCTATGTGATGATTTACATGTGATGATCTATTTTTGCTATAACACTATCTAAAGATTTGTAACCACCGTTCTTGCTCTAATATTCGCCCCCCAACTTCAACAATAATTGATCCCTACTCTCCGGCGCTGGAACCCATATGGGCTTGATATCTGTTTGTTTCTTGTGATTTGATCCCAGAGCGAATGATTAGCAGGTGAGTAGGGATGGTTAGCCTAGGCTTTTTGACTGCCTCGCGTAGAAAGGGGTAAGTCAACAAGCACAAAACCTTTATAAAACGACTTTTGAACCCATGACCGTTGATGAAAACTTTGTATTTGGATTATTTGATGATGATTCATTGATTTTCCTCTAGGATAAGTGTCGATCATGTCTGGCTGTCAATGTGTGGTGAAGTGAATAGCATGCCAACCGAGACTAGCGCCAGCTGGGTTTTGGGGGAGCTGGGGGCCTCTTTTACAACTCTACAACACTACACCTCTGTCACATGTACGATACTCTGGTAGACAATCAGCCCTACTTCTATATTACCCCTGAGGATCTCTCTGCTATCCCTTCATGTCACAATAAGCGGGAATACTATATCGATACGAATCCTCAACCACCCACAAGTCCTTCCAAATGTCGACCCACGACGGAACAATGGTCTCTCTACCACAATTCAGCACAGAACCAAACACGATGCTCGCAGCCACAACATTTAAGTCGTTTCCAAGGCTAGCTACAGAGCTCCAAGAGATGATCTGGAAGCAAGCACTCCCCGAACGGCGCTTCGTCCACGTGCAGCATACTTCTATTGTGCGCGGGGTGATTCACAGATTTTTAGATGATAAGCCTGATGATTACCTGTTTAGCAACTCACCGATTCCGGGGATGCTTCATGCTTGTAGGGAGGCTCGGAGGATTGCCATGGATGCTGGGTGGAGGTTGGAGTTTGGGAAAAAGGATGAGGGGGAGGTACGTGTAATGGGGACCACATTGGAAAACACACTTCAATTCCTATTCCTATTCCTTGAACTTCAGATACTCCAGGGTGGCCTTTATGATCCACTTGTCCGGCTTTTAAAAACGTATCGTATATATATCTAACTTATCTGTCATCGCAGGGTCGTATCTGGTTTAACCTTAAGAAATATGTGCTGTATCTTCCACGACCAGGCACAAAGAATAGCCGTAAGCAGGTAAGGCTTGAATGTTATTTGACTGATGATCAGTGCCTTTCGATTCGGAGAGTGGTAAGTAGTGTTTTCTACTCATCCGTTCCCCACAGAGACCTGTTTTGGCAGCTGCCACACTCTACCAAGAAAAGTATCGATTTCAGAAGCGGCAAGAGTATATACCAGCATGTTGATTCTTTACAGGCCGAAGATCTAAAACCAAATGTCTTCGATAGCGATGAATTCTTCAACAAGTTGCACAACATCGAGGAGTACTTCGTCATTATAGGGAACGAGGGCCAACGTTCGTTGCGCATCACGAGACACGACATTGGAATCTGCGTCAATCCAGAGGCTGCACGGAATCTACCCCAGCATGGATTCTCGCACCAGTGTTGGACACTCATCGCCGGTATCAAGACTCGTTTTTCTAGCAGCGCTGCGCCATCTGGTCACCAGAGCTCTGGTGGACGTCTCAGACCGAGGGAGTGGACGTTCCTGAAAGCAGATTTTTCGGAAAATAAGGACTATCATGACTGGGGCTTTAGGTTTGTAGGCCTTGATCTTGCAATTGATAGTAGGGAGGCATCTGATACCTGGTTCGAGGGTCTAGAGGTACGGATCCAGGATTCCGTGCAATCGAAGTTTCGCCAATATGGAAAGACAAGCTCGGTTCCGAGGTTCAGGATTGGGATCTTGGTGCCGGATAGTAGAGCTCCGGTTGTGTTGAAGGCGCGGGAAGTGCACTGGGCTTCTATACAAAGAAGCATGTGATTCCAAATCAAACTCCTATGTATATACGCGACAGTACTGTTTGTCAATGAAACAAGAGACTACAATCATCTACCTGCCCCATAATACGCACTCCCATCCCTTCCCCACATACGCTACGCAATCACATGTTTTCATTCCATTTTGCTGGCCTGTAAGGCTTCTCGCTTGATGCATATGCCGGTTGAAAGCCCATATAACCCCTTGTAAACCTTTCATGCATTCATCGTGTTTTCATGTATAATAGTATGGTTTGTACTCCCTACCTACTACATCAACCTGATTCAATTCTTCCGCCTCAAAACTTACATTATATATAGTGATTGCTAACCCAGCTTGTACCGTAGCAGCCCGCCTTATCTTAGAAAACAGGTCCTTAGCATTTATATGGGCTAGCCTGTGCCTCCGTAATTCTCTCTTTACTAAAATGCCTTCTATGAAACGTCAGGCGTGAGAGACTTATAAGCGCGTCTACAAGACTTACATTCTGAACCAAAGGATATCCGGTCTAGGAAGTACTATATGGAGTTTACCTTTACTTTCAACTTCTAATGAAATTCGGACGTTCACTTATTCACATTGACTCAAGTGCGCCTGCTAGCCAAGTCTACTTCTTTATCGGCCTCATGTATTGACAACGCAAGTAGATAATTGCGATACGAGGGTGATTATACTGATCGAAGTGTTTAGCTTGAGCAATATTTCACGTTATGGATTTAGAAAAGTTTCTGGGAGATAGAAGAGGTGTTTATTCATAGTTGAGGAGCACGATGGGAAGCAGTTGGATGGGATAGAAAAGTAGAAAGAAAGAAGATGTGGGATAGATTTAGAGATCCATGGTAGTTTTTCTTAGAGGGTGATTATCTCGCGTTTGATGGGTATAATTTCAAACGCCGGTTAGCCAGAAAGAACGTCCTCGTCACTAACTGCGGCCAGGGGTCACCGTCCTTATACTCAGCAACCTTAGACTCGTTGAATTTTCTCCTGTACTCCGCTCTCTGCCTCATTACAGCCTGCACATCACTCTCCGGCACGACCTGCTTCATTCTCAGGCTTGGGATGGTGACACGTTTATCCTGATATACCCATCTGATTAATCGGTCCACGTCCCCAAAATCAGGCACCCCTCTAGCATCCCGCACAACCTCGAAGATATCTCCGTCAATAAGACAGTGTCCATCAATATCATCAGCCTGATTGATGTCCATCAAAGTCCATGGATCATCGCGTTGCTCTCTCAGTTTAGTTTTATCTGGATAGGAAACATCTCTTCCGCAATGCTGCACAACAACGATAAACTCTTCAAGCTCCGAGAAGCACTTGAATGGGAGAATCCGCACGATATCCTTCACTCCGTCTATACCCGATCGGAGTGCAAGTCTCTTGATCTTCTGCTGCGGCCCAATGAAAGTGTCCAAGTCGTATACAAAACGCTCAGTATCAACGCAAGATCCGGGAGATCTGTATTCAAACTGTCCAGATGGAAGGTAGAGAACGTCCCGGTCGAAATTGAACCAGAGACGGCCATTTTCTCCAGCCCCGTCTTGGCCAAACGCAAGCACAAAGCCCGATTCCTGTGCAATGCGGCGGGACTCGGCACAGGTGTGCAATAGAGCAGAGATAGGCGTCTTGCTGTGGAAGTGTTTTCCTAGCATCTGATCTGTCGCGATTCGGGTGGGAAGCAGGCGGTCTAGGTACGTCGTGCGGTCTTCTATCAAGACAAGTCTCTGCTGTGGGAGTGCTTCTTTCCACTGCAGGTTCTCGGGTCAGCAAGATGGAGAAGAATTTGGAATCTCAAATCCTCAGCCGCGCAGCAGAGTGACTTACAATAATTTCTCGGAGTTCCAGAACAAGCTTCGGGAACAGGGTGAATAGAGGATCTGCCATTATTCTTGCCGGAGCATTGGTTGCCAATGTGTTTGAGGGCACGGAAGACATGATTCGGTTTGGTGTTGTGGGTTTGTAGTTGACGCTGCTGGCTCTGGCGTGAAACCTTGTGGGTTCAAGTTGAGGTTGATGATGCTTGTTGCCGTCAGGATGATGGACTCTGGCTTGTCGGCGGAGTGGTCCCTTTATATCACCGGCCACACACTCCGATTCACTCATCTAATTCATGTGGGCACTGTTAAGATTTCATTACTCGCCTATTATTAGCCAGCCTATGTATATTGCGTGCCAAATCGTTCAGTGTGTTTATTGCAAGTAAAGCATTCACAGCTTACCTGCGACTTGTTTTGCTGGCACAGCAATTCCACTGACTTAACACAGAATATTACCACGCCACTTGACCATGGCTCCCCAGGAACTTGCAGCCGGGGGATAAGGAGTAGAGAATATTTGATTTATAAGGTAATCTACCAGAATCAAGCAGCCGCAACCTTCCCGCTGACCTCCCCCTCACCATCCCTATACATCCCCAAATACGTAGCCTTTAACCTCCCCACCAAATGCTCATCTGCCGTCATAGCGTTCACGAACTCGCCCTCACCACCTCCTTCCTTCCGCAGCGACTTTACTATCTCACTCGGCACAGCCTCCAACACCGTACTCCCCACCGGATGTCCAAAATAAGCAATACTATACCTATCCTCACCGCCCTCTCTTCCTTCCTTCGGAAATACCACTCTATGCACTGTACTCTTAAACAGCCCATTCGTCCAATGACTCAGCAAATCACCGATATTAACAAGAATAGGCGGACTAGGATCTGATTCAGTGGAAGGAGGGAAGACGGGCACGGGCGTCCATGCTGCAGTGGCGCCGAAATCGCGGTTCGTGGGTTGAGAATCTGGGGGGATGATTTCGAGGCCCGGTTGACCCGGGCGCTGGAAGAGGAGCGTGATGGAACCGTAGTCTGAATGGGCGCCGGCGCGGATGTCGACTTCGGGTTTGAAGTCTGAGGAGGAAGGGATGGAGGGGTAGTGGAGAAGGCGTAAAGTGCATCCAGATGGGCCGCCGATGTGGCGGGATGAAAACCAGGTCGAGCCGCCGGATGAGGGATCGATCTAGTATATGTTTAGAAATGGAGAGAGTGGTTTTGGGGGGGGGGGGGGGGGGTGTGAGAGGGATAGGGAGAGTACCTGGAGGCCGATTGCGAAGAGGGTTAGGATTTTCATCATCATGGCGTGACAGTATTTCTGGAATTCGTCGAGGTCGGCTTCCTTGTCTACAAACGCGGGAGGCAATGGTTGTTGTGCTTTGCCTTGGACAAACTCTCCAAGGTTCATAGCTCTAGATATATCTGTTAGAACAATACTAGGACTTGAGGATTCCTTCTCTCACTCTTTGAAATCTCCGACCTTGAAGTGAAGTTAGCTTTGCATGTGTTATGCGAAGGAGTAGAATACCCTTTGACTTGCAGGATCCAACGTCTCTGAATGCATCCCTGACCATCCTCGGTTCTTGATCACATTAGCTGATGATAAGCGTTATGAAACGTAGCAGGACAGTACATTTTCTGTGATCTTGCATGGTTCCTTTTCCTCAATTGGAGAGGAGAAGAATTTTTTTGACTGGGAAATAAAGTTAGTATAATCAGAGCTTAGGGTTTTATGAACGCTCATACCAGACTAAATGTATTATCTATTGCCTCCACAGGAATGTCTTTCCCTTGATTCTTGATATAAACAAATCCATATGTTGCAGCAGCGTCGACAAGTTGCTTGGCTACTTCGGCTTCTGGTATGGTGCCTGAGATGTCAATGACTGGAATCTGGCCGGTACCACTATTAGTCGTCATGATTGAAGGTGAGATATAAAGTCAGTGTTTGCAAGCAAAGAAAAAGGGGGAGGGGTGAATGGGCTCGATAAAGAATGATAAGCTGCCGCTCACGTGCTCCTGCCCCGGGACGTTGCTAAGATCACACTAAGCCCTATCGGAGCTGTCCCCTGGATTTCCGTTTAGACGATCGATCTTTAAACATCTTCGTGCGATATTCAAGCCAGCGAACGCGAACTTATCACTTCCGCCTTTTTCTCTCTCTCCCATTTACACCGCGCATACTTCTACTTCGACATCTTCCAATTGCCATAAACATAGCCATACCCACAACCATAACCATTTACTCTCGAATACTGCTTCAAATCTAATACCCCACCACATTGCTCAAGCCGAACACACCACCCACCCACCTTGCTTCAGTTGCGACTTCCCTCTCGCTGCAAGAATACGCTTTGCGACGCAACACCCTACACTACCCTTCCCTCCTTCCCTCGATAGCCCGACACGATCGCAATTGGAAACTGCGACAAACTCAAGTTCGAAGCTGTTGGAAAGCGCTTCTCTGATTTACATACCAAAGATCCCTTGGGTACCTTCCACAATAGCTCTGCCCGCCATGCCTCGTAAGTCCTCATTCATACTTCACTCACCCATCCCACTCCAATCCACCTCTGCCGTCTCGTTACTGCGACACCATGGATGACCCATACTTCGACTCTTTGGAGATATTCTCGCCCGATAGTGTTTATTATACCCCTGAGCTATTCCCGTTCACCCCGCAGATCCAGCAATTTTTTCCCAGCCAATACCCCCAAACGGTCCTTCAGAGTCCCGGCGGCTCTGTTGGCTTTGTTTCCCAGTACGAGCGTGATGATTCCAACGATTGGGAATATGCGGCTTCTGGGACATTCTCACCCAACATGACTGTCCTTTCTGCTACTACAGACGAGACTTATTACGACCAGAGAGATACTGACCAGAGTACCAAACCAGCACGCAATGGCGATTCCTATATTCTTGAGCGCAAGGTGTAAGTATATCACTACCCTGTCACGTCTGCCAGCTCTTCTAACCGTGTTTCTAGGAAGATGGAGATTGCTGATTTAAAGAACTCTGTTATTGGGGTCGATGCCACCGCCTACCTACAACAAATGATCATCGGGTCTGCCAACGAACCACTCCTTGCCGCCCTCGGTGGAGATCCTTTGACCTTGAAGCAACAAATTGGTGAGGAATTAGATCGGTGGAAGAGCAATAATATGACACCCGTTTTTGTGTTCGATGGTCAATCAAACGTTGGAAAGAACGAAGTCGCATTGCGCAAGGCGAAGCAAGGACTTGACCAGACATCAAGGGCGTGGAAATATTATGGCGACACTCACCCTGAGATTGCTGTTCAAACATTCGGGGCTTCTGGTAAGGTTTGCCCAATGCTTCTTGGATCATGGTTGCTAATATCTGGTAGGGGCGATACGAGCTCAAGAGCTGTACAAGATACTCCAGGATGTACTCCTTGAGCGGAATCTAGACTTCAAGATCGCTCCATTCAGTGCTTGCGCTCAGGTGAGACGCTTCTGATGTGTGTAGTGTGATCTGTGACTAATGTCCTCTAGCTTGCATACCTACTCTCCCTTGAGACTCACTACATCGACGCTATTATGGGCTCGCAAGAGCTGCTGCTCTATGATATCCATGATGCGGTTATATTTCCACCTTCAGGCGATGACTGGGATGACAAACTCATCTATGGGGTTCTGAAATCCGACATTTTGGAACACTTGAAAGTCACACCTGAGATGCTTGCAGACGCTTTGCTGATGGTCGGAACATCATTTTTGCCCCCATTTCCACCGCTCAAAGACGTTTCAATTATTACTAAACAACCTGCATCAATCAAAGATGCGGCCAATCTTCTAAGAACAAGTGAAAAGTCCGTCTCAAGCACTTGTAATGCTTTCAGCGATATTCTGCAGCAAGAAGATCCCAAATGGCTCGACAAGTATCGCAAAGCAAAGATGCTTGTGAAGCATTGTTGCATCGTACACGAGGATGGCAAACTCGAAGTGAAGCATTCAGATGTTCTCACCGGCGACAATCAGGAATACCTCGGTTTGCGACTGCCGGCCGAATTGTACTATTACCTCTCACAAGCTTTGATTGGACACAGACTTCTGGACCAATTCTTGTTTTTCGAGACCCTAGTGTTCCCAACTCTCGATGGCGTTTCATCTGATGAGTATCGAAGACTGGTTACCAGGTCATTGGTGCCTTTGAAAGAGATCACAGCTGCCTTGATCGTGCCTCGACTTCATCGAGTCTTCCAACACAAGACTATCACGCTAAAGTATTGGTTCGACGATAGCGCCCAACAAACTCTTAATCCTCGCAGTATGATTCCTATTACAACCGATAAGGCGGATACCTGGGGAGTCAAGGACCCCGATTTGAAGCCGCAAGAAACCGCCCTTGGATTGAAAGCTGGCCAACTTTCATTCGCAGTTCTTTCCCTGCAGCAAAAAGAGTTTGCTGTCAAGTCTATTCTCAAAGACAAAGGCAGGAACAGTCTCAAATCTAAACCAGAAGTTCTGTCCAGCGCCTTATGGCGACTCCTCCATCTTAGGGGCTATGTTAATGACAAGCACGAACTGACTAATTGGGGAAAAGCTCTTGCAACGACCCTCAAGGCTCTTGGTCCCACCATCAAGAAGTACGATGATGTTCACCACGTCGAGGAAGCAGCTTTTCTTGCGTTTGAGCTCCTACAATTCGACAACCTTAACTCTCGCCACCGCCGCCCCGATTTGATTGGTGGGCCATTGCGAGGTACAGATGAGGACAAAGAGAAGTGTATTCTTATCGGTCGAACTTCTTGCCTTCTCAAACTTCGACATAAGAGTATTGGCTACACTGGCCCTCTGAGCTTAAACCTCCTTGCCTACCATTCAATTATCAAAGCCATTCGTGAGGCCGACAGAGATTTAGTAGAGGCGGTGATCGCATCCATGTTCCTCAGCGGGCAGGCTTCCCGAACACCGGATCGTAAGGATTGGGCCGAGCTAGGTCAAAGGTAGGACATCTTATTCATACTGAAGCTTACCACTAAATTTTCATAGTCTACCATTCTCAGCCGATGTTGACATCGCCCTTGGCATTGCCGTCAAAACCTACCTCGACGATTTCGTGAAGCTCGACATTCCAGCCGAGAAGCGAGAGCAAAACAAGCAAGAATATAAGGAGAAGTACCTCCCTAACAGTGTGAACTTTGTGGAGGATCTTGATGTCGCATTCAAATTCTTCGATGCAGTTTACGAGGGCGTGAAAACGCTTGGAGACGAAATTGGTGAGGCCGATAAGCAGGCTTGGGATGGTGCGAAGGCGTATCTTGCGGAGAGACGATAGGGGAAGATTGGGGTTGGGCGGCACTATTAGGCTGGGCTACGCTGCCGTTAGTACTTAGTATATCTATCTATGCACGTCCGAGGTCTGGCAAGATCTCATGCACTATGCATATTCCTGAAAGTAATATGCAGTTGAAGAAGGGACAACATATATAGCCTTAGGTAGTTTTGACACAGAAGCAGAATAGATGTCGTCAACCCGAAATGATCCAAATTTTGATGGCGATTATTTTTATCATTCAAGAGACTTCTAGCAGTGACTGATTGTCTCACTATCCATCCCCTGTATGAATCACCTCCTCTTTTCCTTCTTTATTCTCTTTTATAGAGGGAGGAGGTAGTTGAGTTTATGATGTGATACGAGAGAATTTGTAAAGTGAGATTTAAATATGGAGGTGGAAGTGGAGCGGAGACGAGGCGAGGTGTGATGTGAAAAGGAGGATTTGATGTGATTTGATTATGGAGTTTATTTTCTATTGTACAAGCTGCATGGCAGGCAGCTACGCTACTGTATGAGGACTATCGTATTTTGAATCCTAAGTTGCTGTTTAACAGCATAAGCAGCTGTCTCCTCTCTCGGAGTTTTATTTATTTTATTTCATGGAGAATTCGCAACATACTCGTCCTGTATCCTTCATCTCACGAAGTCGCATTTACTGCCTCTGGGACCGCTTCGCCCATAACAGAGTCCGCCTCGACCTTCGCCTCTGTCTCCACCTTCTTCGGCGCACTCGATCTCCCTTCCTCCACGTCTCCCCGCTTGTGGTTCCACGCATCGAGCATAGCTTCCACTTTCGGGCCCCAGACTTCTTCTCCCTTGTCTAGATCAGTGTACTCGAGTACGTTCTTGCCGACCTCAAATTCACCTTGTCTGCTGCGCTCTAGCTCTGCCATGAGGGCTGCGGAGCCGACGGCGGCGCCTAGGTCGTGCGCGAGGGAGCGGACGTAGAAGCCGGAGGTCACTTTCATGCGGATGCGCGCTGCTGGTGGACCTGGTACTGATTTTTCTGGTGCTTCTTCTGGCAGGGTGGAGGATAGTGCGGCGTCTGTGGTTGTGGGAGCTGCGAGACCACCGGACATGGTGGCACTGTTTGCTTCTTCTTCTGACGATTTTTGGTGTTTGGAGGACGGGCGTTCGAGGATTAACTCGTCTTGTTCGGTGCTTAGTTTGCGTTTGCGGGTTGGGACGTCTTCTGTCCCTGTGATTTCCTCTTTCACTTCTGCATCCTCTTTCTTTACTCCTTTTGGAGAGCTACCTCCTGGTAAGACCTTCTCCTGCGACCAAATCGTATTCGCGAATTTGATCTCAGTGTCGCTTCCAGTCTCCGAAGGCGCTTGATGCGTATGTGTACCCGGCTCCATCCATTCCACCAACTCCAACTCCAGCACCTCAACCGGCCTCCTCTCAATCTCCCTCGGTATCGGCTTGCCCTCCCTCGCATACTCATACAGCGGCTTCCCGTTCATCTTGAGCGCCGAGAACAGCGGCGGCAGCTGCATGAACTTGCCCCTAAACTGCCCCAGCGCGGCCTCGACTACTTCTCGCGTGACATGCTCGTATGGCGCTGTCCTGAGCACTTTGCCAACCCGGTCATACGTGTCTGTACTCGCGCCGAATAACACAATGGTTTCGTACTGCTTCGTGCATGATAGGAAATCCTGTAGCGACTTTGTGCCCTTGCCAACTCCTGCAATCAGCACACCGGTCGCTAACGGATCGAGCGTGCCTCCATGCCCGATCTTCACTTGTATATCCTTTTCTCGGCGGCGCCGGCGCTGGTTGTGCTTCTCGCGGTCGCGATTGGTTTTCTCGACAGAGATCCAGGGTGCGAAGAGCGTGGATGGGTTGAAGTGCTTTTGTAGGTCGCGGAGGACTTGGGCTGAGGAGAGGCCCTTGGGCTTGTTGATAGCTGGGCTTCGTTAGTTTCTCTTTCTGCTTGGTGAGGGTATGTGGGGGAGAGGTACCAAAGACGCCTTCCATTACCTTGCCCTGGGTCATTCTCCAGAAATTTTTGGCGGACATAGAGCCCAGCCTTTGTCTTATGTAGGTAGTTTAAAGAGCAATATACAAGTATAACTTCAGCGAAACTTTCTATCGGCGGTCGGAAGATGCGGCCGCGGGGGTAGTCCTAATCAGGATAGTTGTCAATCATATTAGATTCCACTACGAACCACCACACCGAACCGCTACTTCTATCTATCTATGAATTACTTTGTTCTTTCTCATGTAGCTAGGTTTCTGTTCATGCCACTTCAACCGTGTTGCTACCTTGTTCTATTTTCAATCCACAGGATATATACAGGTCACGTCTAGAAAGAATATTGGAAGCAGTGGAAGAGCCGACACAGTGACTGATTCATATAAGGACGAAACCTAGACTCGAATTCTGCTTCTGAAATGGGCAATCAATGAAACATCCCTCATGCCTCGAGCGTAAGTATAGTACCACCATCTTGGGACCTGCAATAATGGAGCCTTCAGGTCAGGTAAGGCCTGGCCTCTCTTTAACCCTCCACCAGCCCTTCCGTTCTCTCTTGTTCTTTGCGTATCTCAGCCCACTCCCTCACAATGCCTTTATAATCCCCTGGCAAATATGGTTCAGTTATTTCCTTCAGCCAACCATCCTTTCTCTTGAACTTCAACCCCAGATCCCCCAGAAGATCATCGATATACGGTATGGTTTCAAACGCAAGATCTGGAAACTTTCTTCCATATCCTCCCGGGGACCTCCAGTGCCCAAAACGGGCAAATTTCTCTGTTTCGTACTTTAATTCTTCTATCGAATCTTCAACTGGAAGTATACCGTCAAGGTAAGCTAATATCCACAACGCTTGGATTTGCGCAACGGCCGGGTGTTGAAAAGTAAGAATTGCACCAGCCACTGCGAACTTGCGAGTATTTGCACGGGCTGGGGGGATCATGCATCGGTAAAGGCGGTACGGCGCTGACTTGTCTTGAACTGGGATTTTCCCCGGGTCTCTCTTTGGTGTCATGTTGGGTTGATCTTTTAAAACAGGAAAACGAGACATGATCTCAGCGTCGATTTTCGAGATATAGTCGTTGCTAGATCGACCATCGTCGCTAGGAAGACCGAGTTCTATGGCAAGAGATGGTGGTGAGAACTTGATTGATGGCATGTGCTTCCAGCCCGTGGAGCAGTGCAGAGCATCGCCTTTCAACGTTTCGCCCGTCGATAAATGGACGGTATGTGAAGAGAGGCTTGCAATATCCCCATGATAAACTCGAACCGTACCCTTTCTGACATGTTCATAGAAATCTGTAGGGTAGTTGTGAATACTAAAATTAGTACCCGACCAAAAGGAACCCGACCAAGGCTTTAGCTTTCCCATCTCACGATGGCTATCGAACTTATTCAAGTCCAATATTTCTTTTCCAGCAAGCGCCAGAACTTGTTCACGATCCAGCGGCCAACGAAATTGCCATGAAGAATTCTTTTCCAGAATCCATAGCCATCGTTAGATCCCCAAATCATAGGATTGAACCAAGTCAAGTAACGAGTAAAGGCCAAGTACTCAAGTCGCTTTCCTCCCATAACCCACATTGGCGTCATCCATCCGGGACCGCGTCCTGATTCACGCATCACCCATTCAACTTGCACGCCTGCACTGGCATACGCATATACAGCATCCCAACCCGATTTTGAAGCCCCATATACTACGACGTTCTTGGCAGTCTTCAAGAGGCCTTTGTTCTGTGCAAATTCCCTTGAGTGATATATGGGGCCATCGAAATTAGATGCTCCGGATATTTGAGGCATATTTGGATTCCCTGTCAACCCAGTTGCCAGAATGAGCTTGTCTGCAACTATCTGCTTGCTCTTCTGCTCGCCATTTTCGAGCCTGGTCACACTGATGATCCATCGATCATCAGCATTCTGCTCAACCTCTTCGACCTTGGTATCGAACTGGATATTCTCAAGTACGCCGAATGTCTTTGCGAACTGGACGAGATATTCGTGCATTACAGCTCCAGGTACATGGTCCCTGGGCTTGATATCGAAAACTCCTGGCGTCATTGGGAAGTCAGGGTTCTCATATGCGCCTAAGAGGCTGTTGGTTCTCAGCTCAGGGTAGAGGCGATCGGACGCCCATGTTCCACCTAATGAGTTGCTTGACTCGAGGATGGTGATTGAAGCGTTCGGATGTACTTCAAGGTATGTCTTCACCACTGTAAGACCGAATACCCCTGTTTCTCGTTAGGTCCATTGCCAGGAAACGAAAGGAGAGAGCGTGTACCAGCCCCGACGACAACGATATCAATATGTTCTAGGTCCATTTCGGTTAAAGGTCAGATATGAAGAGTAGTACTCAACCTTCTAGAACTCTTCCGACCTTACAAATGAAGATATAGAGTGAAATGTCAAAAGATATATCTGCCCCTCGAATAATCGAGACTGGATGTCGTCTACCATTATATATATCTCAAAGATGGTTACATTTGTCAATTACAGGTGCGGGGGTCCTGCAGTGTAACCCCCAATCTCCCTATCCGCGACGAGTTTTGCGAATGCAACGCTCGAAATAGGAAAGATAATATTTCCTGGGTGATATGGTACGCAAGCTCTTTCAAAAGAGGTCGGATGCAATATCGAGCCTCGCAACTCTTTCGCTCAAGTTGACCAAGTGTCGCAATACAATTCCGAGGCATGCAGCCGAGAACACCTTATTTATGAGGTCGTCTTCTAAAGTCTGTATATATCTTCAAGATTCCTCCCCCCCCCCCCTAATGTTATGCTCTTGCGATTATTGTGATTGATAATACTACCTTTTTGATGGTAACTTTTCACTCTCTGTTTTTCTTTTATTACTTTTCTCACTGCTAATTTCTTCATAAAATTAGTCAAGATTTAAGATTTTAGAAATACTTATTATAGCTTTTCTCTCTACGAGGAGCCCCCTAAGTAACTAAATAACGTTAGCACCTTCCCCTATAGCCCTCTATCTCTCATATATGTATAGACATATTAGCTAGCAACTATATGGTCAAGGCCCCGGGGCTTGCATAGGGCCGCGATGGACATGCTTATGATAGTCTGTCATAGTACCGTATCATAATTCCAAAGGTCAATTAATTTGTACGGCGCAGTAGGAATAAGGAGTATCTCATTTCTGGTCAGATTTCCTTATTCGGTTTAGCGACGCGAGTTGTCCACTCCATGTCAAGGAAACTAACTCTATTTGTACCCTGCAAGCGACAGGAACAAGTTTAAAGTGTTTGGTTTTAGCCTCGCACAACTCGCGAAGCCTACTTTATACCGACAAGCTTTGGTATTGAGGATCCAAAAGCAAGGCTTTGAATCATGCCTGCAGTTCGTAGTTGGGGCAGTGGGCGCGGGGTCTATGAAGCTCAAGATGGACATATATAACCAGGTCAGTTTCCTTTCAATCAAACTCTATCACAGCATTCAAAAACTTCATTCTCTACCTCAAGATCTGTTTTTATATATACCAAAAACTTCTTGCTCTTTTAAAAACAAGTTACAATGTTTTCCTCTACTACCACCTTATGGCTCCTAGCCATTCTTCCAATTCTCAGTATCGCAAGTCCAATCACTACCTTGTCTTGAAATAAAACTTCTCCAAACCATCCAGTGGAAGTCATCCACCAGTTTCCAAAAGGAACTTGGATTGAAAACCTCGTCGTCCGGCCTTCTGGTTCAGTCCTAGCCATTGAATACTCCGCCCCCAACATCTTTGATATACCCATCTCAGCAAACTCCACCCCAAAGCTCATCCACACCTTCTCGAACTCCACAGGCGTCTCAAGCATCGCCTCGTCCTCGACTCCAGACACCTACTTCGCCATAACAGGCAACTTCTCCTTTGCAAACTTCAGCGTCATCGCTGGCTCCCACGCCATCCACCGTATCGCCTTCGACAAATGCTCCGACAAACCCATCGTCACTCAACTCGCAACCCTCCCCTCTCTCACCATGCCGAACGGCATCATCACCATCCCAGACACACCCTATCTCCTGATCGCCGAATCCATCCGCGGCGTCATCTACCGCTTCGACACCGAGAACCTCACCCTAACTACCTACCTCGACGACCCGCTCCTCAAACCCTCCGGCACTAGTCTCCAAGCCTGCATCAACGGCCTCAAATTCTCCCGCGGCCACCTCTACTTCAGCAACACGAACCAAGAGCTCGTAGCCCGGATGCGGGTTCCAGGACGCGATGACCATGCCACGCCTCTAGGAAACCCAGAGATCGTCGCATTGCAGACTCTAGTCGACGATTTCATCGTCGATGATTCTAACGGCGACGTTTTCACAGTCGGAGCCGGGGGCTCTGGTCTCGCGTTTGTGAGCGCGAAGGCTAATAGCACGGTCGCGGTCACTTTGGTCGGTGCGCCTGGTAGTACGGCGCTCTCGGGGGCCACGGCGGCGGTGTGGGCGAAGGGACAGGAGGGCCGGGAACTGCTTGTTTCTAGTGATGGGGGCGTGGTGCAGTATATCAGTGGGAATATCACTGCTGGGGGAGCTATTAGCTTGGTGCGTGTAGGGGCCGAACAATGGAAGTCTGCCGAAAGCAGCAACCAGTAGCTAATTCGCCGTCTAATATATTGTTATTCATAGTTTTTCATTTCATAAAACAAATCTAGCTGGACTGTACATGAGATCAGAAAACGGGAAAGTATTTCTATCACCTTTATTAGTTATTATATATATCTCTCTTATATAACACATTAGATCGACTTCTGAATAAATAGCAAATTAAACGTTATGTAGTTTCCAAACCACGCTATAAATATAAAACGCTAGCATATCCTACACGTTCTTACTACCCTTTTGATTCTAGCACGTCTTAATTATACATAAACATAAACATATAACAGACTATATACTATACAGGGACCATGAAGATAAACTAAAAGACAGGTTAGATTAGAAGCTAGTACCTTAGGCATAAGGGTTCGTGTAGTATAATATTGGGAATATGTTGAGAGCAGGGACAGGCGAATCTCTATTGCTAGATCGATATCGCCTAAAGAATTAAAAGAAAAGTTATGTCGATCTATCATCTAAACTCTACCCATAATTAAATCTTTTATACCCCATACTCCATCCAAAATACCCTTCAACCCCACGCAAACACCCAGCGCATCTAAAACTGTTCCATCCACGTCCAATCCTGATCAATATCCATCATCGGCACACTCTCATCCATCCACGTAAACGGATCCGGACCCCCAGCATACGTGCCGAAATTCGCCGCGTCGTAAAACAGACTATTGCCACCTATCTGATGCTGCGGATCCGCAAACGAGAACTCGCCGTGCTGCATGGCTGGCGCTTCGTAGTCCAGTCGATTGCTCTGCTCGTACGCAGTGCCTTCGTTCGGATACGACACGCTCGAGTTAGACGACGCGTTGCTCCTGAGAATTGCTGCAGGGCGGGCACGTTGGTAGGATAGAGTGCCGCTAGGTGAGTAGCCTGATGGCTTCTGTGGTCTGCGATCAGGTCGGATTTGCACCGTGCCGAGGTGGGGGATGAAGACTTTCGTGTCTTTGCCATCTGCGGCTTGGCTGGACATGAGTTTGTCGAGAGCGCGGTGGGCCTGCTTGTACAGTTTGCTGGAAGGTGTGCATCGCGAGAGGTCCTTGAAAATCACTCTTGTTTTTTCTACCAACGACCAATCTTCTTCTGCTTGTGCGGCAAGATACGGCGAGCTGCTTGTCCGAGATGCGCCGATGAGCAGGATGACGGCTATGGTGAAGCCAATGAAGTCGTTGGTGTTGTCATCCAATATCGGTTTTCCATCTACTACTGTACGAAGTACGTTGTAACGCTGTACCAACATGCGAGCGGACTCTATACAGGATGTCCTGCAGCGGTTACTGCGCGCATCCAGATTTGGCTGTGTCTCGGGGAGAAAAGGGAGGTTTAGATGCACTCTAATGAGGTAGAAACATACTTGGAGTAAGAGTCTTTGGCGAATCTGTGCCATGTCTTCAGAAGGATCTGACCCAGATGGATGATTCCACCAACCTGGTGGCATCGCATCCGCCATAATCTGCATCTCATCGTCAATTTCAATTGTTCGTGATGGTGACTTTCCCAGATTCGATTGATTGCGATCAACGATTTTTCCTGCCACTATACCGCATCTTATAATCAAGGGTCGCAATGGCACTCCGGCGCCTTTGGTGTTGCTGTTGGGATGTTGCCCCATATTGCAATGACTATTGCTAACGCTGTAGGGTAAGTTTAGTAGCATGCTTATGAACCGCTCCGCTTGATATAGTGCCCAGAATAGATTGTCCGTCAAGACAGATTTCGAATGATTCCGATGTAGATTCTATTCGAATGGAAAGTCAGTAAGACCCTGTTTGAAAGATAGGGACACTGACCAAGAGCTGGGCTACAGTAAGACCTCGACGGTACATGAGCCACGCTTTTCTAGGCTGACCAACGTCGAGGTAGCACTTCCCTTGAAGTAGAATGCATTCAATCCCTGGCAATGTGGCAGCGTACTGGTCATCGGAGATGAGTAATCTTTCTACAATGGCAAGGTAGTAGGATTTTTTGGTCTCGGTACTTAAGCCAAATGCAGAAACTAATGTCCCGAGTTCCCAAATCGTTCCGTTAACAAAAACCCGAGATGCGTATTGAGAGAGTGACTCGACGGGCTTCAGATCACCGTAGGTTTTCTCCCGCCAATATGACCACCAGGAGCCCCGCTGTATACATACTTCCATCATCTCGTCATATTTAGGAAGTGATGACCGCAGTTCCTCGCACACTCGAGCCTGGCTGGTTTTCTTCTTAGATATTCCGCTTTCCGTGGAAGATAGGGCAGTATCTTTTTGATGATGGTTTTTCATCTCATGAATTTGTGACAATCCCGGGGAAGTCCTGGCGTTGGCAAAATGCGGGTTGTTTTTAATAAGGTTGTCCTCTACATCCAGACTGCCCTATTTTCATGAGCGATATTCACCATTCATTGGACGATCTTAGTTACCATGGAATCATTAAGGGCAGACATATAAGGAACCGATGTAGGCTCGTCATCAAGCTCATCCTCGCTGTCGTCCGTCTCAGCGGAATCAGCGGACTCAGCTGCAGCACCTGGCGCATCTTCCTTAAGATTCATGGAATTGCCTCCTTGCTGTCCTTGAAGTGCATTTTCAAGAAGTGACTCCAGCCGTGCAACTCTATCTCTCAAGGTTTTCCTGTCCTCCAGAGTAGCGCTTGCATGTTCAGTTCTCTGGTCAATGCATCTGGATCCGCGCGAGGAGCAAGGAATGCATAATGTACGGTTGTCAGGTGGGAAAGAACAGCGGATCTTTCGACGTCGACCTGTGGAATGTCAGTGGTAGTAAAAGCTTGTTGTTGCAAAGCACCGGCGAGACAAAACACTTCCGCGAAAGAAGCAGAGATAGAGCTAACGCATCATGAATGGCGCTGGGGGAAGAGCGCAAGGGCGACTACGTGGAAACATTGGATGGATTGGGAATGGAGAAAATGAGGTTTGTCGAGGATATCACAAGACTTGGAGGGCATAATAGGTCAGTCCTTTCAAGTACCGGTACTGGACTGTGCAGAGCACTGGCCTGTATACCCGCTACCTTATCCACCCCTTTCCACGGATCAAGAAGGGACTACCCGGAAAGCGCACTGACTTAGGGAATTGATCCTTAGTGAAATACAAGTCTTCGCAAAGTCAAAACCATGCAGAGGCCCGTCGAAAGCCACCCCTCTTCAATATAGCGGTACCGCTGATGCTTCATTACACAACATGAAAGCAAAACAATGCAATCGGGAATCTGAAGCCCGCACCAGCAAGCGAAAGAGACAAATGAACCCAATGAACCACAAGATCCAGATTTCCATAGCAGTCAAGCCCTCCCCAGCCCTTGAAAAAAAAAAAAAAAAAGCAGTGCGAATACGGCAAAGCTTACATTCAGTACAACTCTGCGTGCTTTTCCTTAACGCCTTCCCCACACGCGTGCGCGGTTCACGCTGTTCAGGGGTGCCGGTAGTGCCAGTGCCAATGCGCTCCATTTCGCCCGTTACGCTCGAATCTGCCATATCCTAGTTGCAATCCGTTGCTTCAGCCGCCCAAAATTGATCGTGCTGCCAAGCTCACACGGGGGAGTTGGACAGCCAGCGAGCTTGCAGATAAAGGGAATGCGAATTTAAGAACGGCAATTCGTGCGGGAGGCATTGGTAAGCATGTTTTCGTCCGGTTTTTCGTCCGTGGTTGTCAGCGCTTGTTGTGAGGCACGTGAGTGAGTATCAACCAACTTCGATCTAGAGATGTTTTAAGGCGTTGGAGAAGGGACTGAAGGGGATGTTGGTGTAGAACAGGCGTTTTCTTCTGTTTGAGTTCTTGGCTCTCGCAAGATATATAAATGTCGTATGGTAGTGCTATGAAGAACTTCGTGTTGAATCTTGGCTGGCGCAATGCAGATTTTATGGTCGAACAAGGGTAAGTTTAGCATATTCACATACTTAAAGACGAATGATTCATCAGAATGAATTCTAGGAGCCTGAAGTAAATTAAGTTGAAATATACACGATATCATTAAATGAACGTATGTGCTATCATTAACAGCAAAGTATCACTTGACAGGGAACGGAAGATGGATAGATGCGATGATATCTAATTCACGTTTAAGGAAAGAAAGAGAGGTAGAAGTAATGGGACACTAAAAGAAAGCCGAGGGATGGATCTGGAGGTGGGTTACATGTCATCTTCTCGATAATGCCATGCGTGCGCTTCCTGAAGGCACCATTTCCCGCAATTTCGGGTTTAGACAAAGAAATAAACGTAGAAAATGAAAGGTCTGAAATGTATATACGAGGTCACGTGGCGTGTATCATGACTTTTGCTCATTTGCAGTATGTATGTTCATCTTCGTATGAACGAGCCTTTCATGGTTTTACTATAGAGGGTATCATCCCAAACGCCGTACCATCCATTTTTGAACCCCTTGACCAAGATATACACTCATTACATGTTCAAATTCAGCAAGGACCCCAGGCACGACGTTGAATGCGTGACGGGACCTGCACCCCAGCGGTGTCGAATTCCGGCGCCTTGTCTTTTAGGTACTGCTCGAGGTGGTTATAAGGTCGATGGGTGAGGTTTCCCTCCTTCTGCACCAGAGAAATGACATCTGTGTAGCCCTGCTCGGCGGCTAGGAGTTGTTCAGCGCCGGGAGAATCGCCATCGCTGGTATCGGAATCAGAGTTCTCGGCGTTGCGAGAGCGCTTGCGTAGGCCACCGCCGTCCATGGGGTGGTCGTCGTCGTCTTGGCTGGGTCGCTTGAGTGTCTTAGGCTTCAGTGTCGATCTTTTGCCAGCGCCGCGTCCGCCTTTCTTGGCACGGTCGATTTTTGCTTGGTCGTCGGCTGAGCGGGACGTTATGGATTCGATGTAGTCGCTGAATTCTCGCGAATGACCTTGTTCGTCGGTAGGCTGCTCTCCTATCTGCTCTCCTATGCTGCTTTCGTCTGATTGGATGACTGGTCGTTGACGGCGCGCAATGCCTCTGGTGGGATTGGCATCAGTCATGGGGACATCAGCATCGGGCTCAGATGATACTCCTCCACGAGAGTCCATTCTAATCGGCATATTTTTCTTAATCCTGAGCTTTATCTCGGGAACCATTTCAGCAGCTTCCTCGAGCCATTGCTCGGGTTTGATCATTTTGATCTGGTGCTTATCTAAGTTGCCACGAGAGGTACGAGCAGGTCTCTTCTTCGCAGCCTCAATATGTTGGGCGGCTTGTTTGGCAGTACAACTATTAATAGCATGATCCTTTACTTGGGCGCCGAAGGGGGTTTTAACCCACTCTGGGGGAAGTCGGCGCAAGAGCTCAGCTGAGTGCAGCTTGAATACCGCTACCCCTAGTGGCGGTCGCCAGACATTGAACAAGCGATATATTGCGCCCCAAACGGTGGAGTCCTTGATCTCTGAAGTCTGCGGGTCTTTATCGGCAAGTATTTGGAGTATAAAATCAACCGGTGCAACTTGTGTCACTCCAGCGGCTAATAATGCAGTAGCCTGCTTTTCACCCGCGTGGCTTAGATCGTCGTGTTTCGGTCTGCCGACATGTGCTTTTTTTGGCCAAATTTCTTCCGGTGGTGTTAAAGATTGCTTCGCTGGTAACCGCGGTGGTGATCGCGGTGGTGTTAAAAGCCGTTCGGGCGACGGAGATGGGGTTGCGCGATAATGTCTCTGGTAATGGGCCAACAAGGCTGTAAGCTTTAGAAGGACGGGTACAGAAGTAGTCACCCACTATAAATTTCTTGAGCCGCGTGAATACCATACAATCTTGATGATTATTCTGGCTCAAATGGGAGAGAATGAACGGTACATGCTCTTTTAGGCTCACGTGATCAAGTATCTTGTCCTCCGTGACGCCGCTTCCATCTCGAAGGGCCAACTGCAAAATATGAGCAAATGCTTCTTCAAAGACCCCAGAAAGCCAGACCTACCTTAAACTTAATATCTTGAATCTCAATAATCTTCTTTTGAGAACTTTGAAAGTCATCCTCAAGGTCCATCAAGGCATCAAAAACCTCGACTCCTTGCTTCATGGTTACGAAAATTGGAGCATATTCCCGAGAAGTAGTTGCGATCTTGAAGTATCCGAATTCAGTGTGAGCCCAGATCTCGGGGAATGGAGCGCAATTGATAGAGTAAGTAACGACGTTATTGAGCTCTAGCGCGTACCCATTGGGTTTAGGAGCACCAATGCGCACTGTCAAATTAGTCAAAGCAATACAGAAAAGTAAGGTTCTGAGACCTACAGTTCTCATAACGATCATCCTGTGGGTGGACGATGCCGAAGATGTGGAACGGGCCCTCTTCATTGACGTTCAGCAGGTTCTTCAACTTCTGGAAGTCCTTCGAATACACTTCCACTTCATGGAGGTCTCGTTCAGGGAGACTGTCAGGGTTGGCTGGTTTGAACACCTTTGCAACAGGCAAGTATCCAGAGTATTTGGACGGCTTTGTAACGGATGGTCTCGAGGACGAATGGGCGCTACGGCCTTGCTGGGTGCTAGTACGCCCCATCGTTGAAACGGATGATAGATCTCGCTGGTATGATTGAAAGAAAGAACCAAATATGGAGGTAGAGCATGCAGTTGCGGAGGTTGAAGAATTGTTTTTTTTTCGTTTACTTTTCCGCCATCGATGTCGATTTCGGGGATCATGAATTTCGGTTGGCGGACGAGTTTGAAGAAGATAGGGTCGCGATGTGAGCCTCAGGCACACACACGCTAAGATAAGATCTTTCGCTTATCAACTCGTACTGTATGCGAAAAGGAGAGGGAGAAGAAAGCGAGAGTTGGGGGTTGAAGGTGTATTGGTACCCGGGGTAGCTTATAATTAATCATTAGTCAATACGCATTGAGCCCTTTGTGATCTAGTGGAAATAATCACGTTTTTTGCAATTCCAGATTCTACATTTTTGGAAAACATAAAGATAAATCATTCAGTATATCTGGGACTTTAATAATACCGGCGCGGGTCATTTTCAAGAGTGTTGTTTCTTACATGCCTATCCTATCCCATCCCTTTCCTACCAACCATCAATCCCTCGCCCACTCAAGCCCCGACCACTGATCAGGAACCACCTCCTCAGGTCTGCATACCTCAAACGCAAAGCCCTTATCCTCAAACCTTCTATCAACCCCCTCATTCCCCGTCCTAGCAATAGTCATCGGCCATGGCACCCTAACCTTAAACTTTCCCCCCTCCACCACTTTCACCTCCCTCAGTCCTTCCAGAACCTCTACGATCTGCGAGTTCGATTCGAAGGGCCCCCGGATCACGATGAAGAGCGAATTTAGAGAGGTCATGGAAGACAGAATAGCACACGTTCTGTGCCAGTCGTCGGGCGAGAATGGTGCAGGTGTGGGATCCGTCAGAGTACCAGCAGCATTGCGGGAGAAGGTTAGCGGGGACTGTAATTGGAAATGCAACTTGAGGTGTCGGATAGAGGTGAAACGATGAGGCAGGGTGGTGGATTGGAGGTTGGTGAGAGTGTCGTTCTGGTAGAGGATAAATGTATTTTTGGTATAGACGAGTGGAGTAGCTTCGTTGTATCTAGAGACATATTAGCATTGATTCTTTGGAAGTATATCTGGGAACGGGGGAGAAGTCACATTCTTCGACAAGTTTTCATTGATGCAGAAAGGTGTGATGGAGAGGGGTTGGAAGCAAACCCTGGCATCCCTTGGCTGTAATCAACGTTCTTGTTTTCATCAATCTCTTCGTCTTGGAGAACATGATGCAACAACCGACGATTGCCACCAAATAAAGCAATTGTATGTCCACCGACTACAAGCTCCCAAATCCTCACCCGCACATCTCGCGGCAGTCTTGACAACAACCCGCATCCCTCTTGAACATCTCGTTTCTCAGAAATTGAAAGGACCCGAGGTCTTGTACGCGGAAGCGCTTTTGGTTCCTTAGCTTTTCTGTCTTTTTGGAATTGCTGTTCCAGCTGTTTTGCTTCTTCTTGGGCCTTGACCCATTCTTTGGTAGGGCCGTGAGGGTCGTTCCACCATTCACTTGCTTGTTTTGCAAGTAAAATGGGGCCGACTATGGGGCCGGCGATGGTCCAGGCAAGGGCAAAGCCGCCGAGGGTTTTGGGGATGCCGTTTTCATCAAAGGTTCGTTTGCTGGGCCAGGCAAAGGGATTCCGGTTTCTTTTGCCTTTGGGGTTCATTCTGGGGACCGTGATGAATGGAGTTGGTCTGGGTGAGGGGTGAGAGGTGGTTCGTAGAGAGCTGGTACAGAGATGCGTATAGAGGGGTAACGGTGGCTCTTTTGGTACAAAGCTGTACTGGTATGGAGGGGTGATGCTGACACCCGGAAATGTAACTGCCTTGTGAGCGCGGGGCTGGTGAATCTCTATTCCAATTCAGGACCGGTGCGGTACTGGTTGCAGGATGTCAATGCTAGTAGACCGTTTCAAAGAAACGATTCACGGCTTGAAGCGTGGATTTGGAATCTAGGATAGGATGAGGTGAGATATCGCGACAATGTCAGGATTTCCAAGATTCCTAATTGGTGATGAATGGATCTGAAAGCCTCGCCTCATCTCTAATGCACATTTGATACGCAGGATTGTGCCTAGATTTAGAAGGTGGTATGTACCTACATGTGGCTGTGGGGTAGGCGGCATGGGAGCATACCCGGGTAGACGAGTGGTACGAGGTACTTCGTATAGGTACGGAGTACTTGCTTGTCTTAAGGCTGACACTCTCCACAATATTTACTCCGTAATTAAAGCCGCGGCCCCGTAAAATATGGGGGCCTTTTCTAAGCGAGTAATTTTAGTTTATGATTGGCTTGGCCCTTGCAGTATGCTCGGGCCAAGAACCAATCGTATATGCAGGATTATACCGATCCAAGCTAAGTACTGTAAAGGCCCTGGATAAGGTGTGGCGCGTGCTGTGATGATTCCACCTGATCATCCTGAAGAAGGCTGGTGGCTGATCATTCGGGTGCTCTAAGCCAGATATACTCCGTAAGGTAGTTCGGCTGAAACTCGCTTCAGGCTGACTCTATATAGGCATCCACACCTGCGATCCTGCGAAAGTATACGACACGACACGCACAGCATACAAGGTTGTACATTCGTGGGTTCTTCCCGTGTGGCCCCGCTTATTCCACTTATATCCATGCATTTATGACACTTAGAAACCATCCCTCAGAGATCCATATACTCGGGTATGGCGGAACTATTCTTAAATGAAAATATACCTTATTGGGTTAATCTATGTATATTTTTGACTTGAGATCTTCAATGATAAATTGTTGTGTGGTCAGGATTTCTTTTAGTTGATAAGATATTTAAATCCACCTCCTCCCGAAAGAACTCCGGCGTATTATATACTTCGCTCCAGGCCGAACAAACCATATTCACAAATCGAGATGTCAGGGCCTACCTTTGATGCCAGCTCCTATTAGAATGACCATTCTTAAAATCCCCTCGGGGGGGTTGGCTTAATCAAGTATTGATCGCGGCCGTCAGCTTGATTCCAATCCCCTGCATAAGGGCTTATTCAGGATTTCTCTCGAATTGACCTGGACAGGCATCATGAGATTTGTATCTTGTTAGGCCATATGGAGCTTCGGTGACGTGTGAGCTTCAAGGGCCTTACTACTATATGCTTATGAAGGGTACGTACCCCTGGCAAGGGCTATGTAATTGTTAGGTCAGTCTTTTCTGCTCGCAATTTTAAGCTTGTGTCACTCTCATTGCTTAGTTATGAACTAGTTCTCACATAATAAGCTTCCTCCCTGTTTCAACTTTAAATAGCGTTTATTCTAAGTGGCTTGAACGCGGATCCCCACGTTAAGCTCACCAAACCTGCGGCCCGCCTGAACAAAACAATACCGCAATGCTTCCTTGCAGGATTCGGGATTCGGGATGTAACACTTTTACATTAAGCTTTATTTCTTCTTCACTCATCCTCACTGTCGGTATATGCCTTTCATCTCGCTGTCAAAGGATTTATACTAGAATAACCCGAAAAGTGGAGATACCTATTGCTGTGCTTCTCGAAGCTTGTGCTCGTAGCCTAATATACTTCTATATAATTAAGTTGAGCTCTCCTATGTAGTTTCTTCACGTATCCAGTCTTCCCTCTAAAGTTGACAGGAGGTCTTTCATTCATTCATTCATTCATTCATTTACTTCCCCACGTTCATTTACCCCAAAATGGGTTTCTCATACAACTCAAACATGCCTATCAAGATGAAACTCTCATTATTCTCCTTACCTGCCCTTTTACTTCAAGCGCAAGCAGCAATGTACTATGATCAAGCCTCGTGTGCCTGTAAGTTTCAATCTTCCCCGCTTTTACAACAGTACTCTAATAAGACTACTAGCACACACTTCACTTCTCATCGACAATGGCATGACGCCAGCTATTCAACTCGTTAACGGTGCTATACAAGCTCTCGGAAGTTCTAGTGGTAGCAATGCCTGGTCATTCCCGCATACTGAAGCCCGGGACCTTGCTGGTCGAATTTTTGGGAAACTGGAAACTTTCAAATATAACCCCACGAAAAGTAGATTCCCCTTGACCTGTTTCTAGAGATTATTGCTAACCCTCGAAATCAGATAACTTTCAATACATAGCCGACCACTATCAACCCGCAACCACCGGAATCTCAGTGACCGCAACTTCTGATACGACTTTGACGGCAGGCGATGTACTATATTATTGCGACATGAAAAGGCTAAATAAGGTTACGGAATCCGATGGAACAACAGTTTATCAATCGACGACTGATGACCGCGAGGTGTGGAGCTCTGACGATTACAGCAGCTGTAGCTCAACGAAAGTTACGCTTGCAGTCTTTGGTAGTACTCTAGCCGCTACGGTCACAGAGCAAACTCCCTACGCTATCATACAGATATGCCCTTGGTTTCTGAAACAGGTAAGTTGAGTTATAGATATCTCGTATTAGTTGTTCAAGTACATGCCGTACGAGACTTTGGAGTACGAAGCTGACGATAACACCACTTTTAGGAAGAGACTCGCGCCCATCACACAGTCTCTTCGTTGCCAAGGTACTGGTGGTATTCACTTTTGGGCAAAGTGTCCTACTGGGGTCAGGCACTTCTATCTATGCACCCGAGACCTGTTGATCTTATAAATCTATGGGACGTCACCATGGTTCATGAGGTTTGTTCTTCCTTTGTGGATCCCTCACTATTAGCTAACGTTTCTGTAGCTTACCCATGCTGTTGTCTCCAATTCAGAAGGTGCCGACTCTTCAACCAGATTGGTTTCCACAACAGATCACGGAGGTCCAAGTCAAGCTTATGGCTGGTATAACATATACAATCTGCGCCAAGACCTAGCTTTCAATGCAGGTGTGTGATTATTGGATTAGCTCGATGATATTGGAGTCCTAAGCTAACGAAAACATTAGATTCCCTAGCATACTTTGCTATGGGCGCTGAACAACTGGGCAAGGGAAATCGCATAAATTCAGATGGCTCCATGTCAGACATACAGACCACCATTGATATTTCCCAGAACAACAACGTTATCGTCGATGGCACTTGGGCACCAACTCGGATGCGCATACGTGGAGAACATTCACATGAGGAAGAATACCATCGCATCAATGCCCGAGCTGCTAGCAGCAGCGTTTCGCGATCATCGAGCGGAACGCAAGTCTCACGCTCGATATCTGCTTCAAGTAGTAGTACTGGAAAGTGGAACTCTTCAACCCTCTCGACGACTTCCAGCAGTGCTTCGCGATCGTCATTCGGAACTCAGGTTTCACAATTGGTATCTACTTCAGCTAGTGGGACTGGCAAGGGAAATAGTTCGACTATTGCAACAAGATCAAGCACTGTTTCGCAATCATCAAGTGGATCTAAGAGTTTACAATCGGCATCAGGTTCAGCCAACACTACCAGTATTTCAAAAAGTTCGGCTATTTCAACGGGTTCAAGTAGTGGCTCATCATCTGCAAGTGGATCCAATACTTCAAAATCGGCATCTGCTTCGTCCAAGAATACCGGTTCTTCTGGCTCATCTTCCAGTTCCAGCAATTCGTCTACTCCAAGCAGTTCCAGTAGCGGCGGCGGCGGTATCCTCACCCCTACCGTGATAACAGAATCGATTTCCGGAAGTGTCACGCTGGTTTCAACAAGCGTGTCTGTCAAGACGACGGCCTCTGGTTCGAGCGTTGACGATGACTATATCTGGTCCCCTACAGTTACGGCTGCGCCAAGCACAACTCAGGTTGTTCCTGTCTGGGCTTCAGGGAATACTGAGTCCAGCTCTTCTATCAGTGTTTATTCTGCAACTGGCCTCTATATACCCAGTATCACCAATATTGCAGCATATCCGACTGTCACGGTCAAGGATCCAAAACCTACCGATAGTAAGTACCATGTCGACTACATTTACCATCCTCTATGGCGCTTGACGTACCGCTAACATGAAGCAGCAAACCACGTTGCCGTCGTTCCTTTTGTAAAGATCACACTTCCGAAAGATAAATGTGCTCCTATACCCAAAGCCAGCGGAGGTGGACTTTTAGGTCTTGCCTTCAATTTCGCAAGCGATGTTGTCAATGGAGTGTTGGATTCTGCTTGCCATCTCGTCTTCCCCGTCGTTATTGTCGATGGTGCTATTGTGATCGGGGGCACCCTTCCGCCTTTCGTCGCTTTGGATGTCTTTCCTCCGGCTGCAGACTTCCCCCCAGCTCCAGACGGAGGCGATGATGGAGATGAGAACGACGATGACAACACCAGTACCGGGAGTAAAGCATCTGGAAGTCAAACATCTACTTTGGCCTCGTCTACTTCGTCGTCATCCTGCAGCGCTTCAGGTGTAGCTCATTGCACAAACTCATGTGCCGTGTCAGTTGGTGGGGGCAAAACTGCAACTTCTAGTTGTTCGCAAGTCTGCACTACAATCACTACATGTTCAGGAACTGCTACAACAGGATCTACCGCCTCTACCATCACAGGATCAGTCGTTCCA
The DNA here is from genome assembly GCF_007821495.1 of Lachnellula hyalina. Lineage (NCBI taxonomy): Eukaryota > Fungi > Ascomycota > Leotiomycetes > Helotiales > Lachnaceae > Lachnellula > Lachnellula hyalina. The sequence continues at coordinate 57,824 of NW_022157279.1, forward strand.
CTTTCCCTAAACGACGATACACCCTTGACGGATGCCTGGTATACTGCCCAAGAAAGTTTACTCGACGATCTCATCGCCCAAGCTCCGTCTGTACTAGATGCAAGCCAGTCTGCAGCGGTTACAGCCACAGCCTGGGGAACTAACGGATACGGTGGCGGTACTGGTATCGGCACTGGCGGCTCGACATTGACGACCTCGACATCTAGAAATTCTTCCTCGTCGACTGTACCCACATCAACCAGTGTATCGAAAGCCCCACCAACAACCTCATCAAGCCCACCCCGAACCACATCATCAGCGCCACCACCCACAACCTCAACCTCGCCCCCGCCCCCAACAACAACCACAACAAGCGCCCCATCCGGCCCCACAGGCTTCCACGTCGTCGCGCTGAAATGCAGCGACAAAAGTTGCCAAGACGCCCTCGAAATCGTGCCCTCGGCCCAAGACTCCTGCGACACCATCGCCGCGAACCAAGAAGCCTGGTGGGGCGCCGCATTCCCGCACCCGGCCGAGCAGCAGACCGAGTCCAACGCCAACGAGATCGAGCCGTTCACGCTCCTCAAAGACAGTCAGGACTTTGACGTCCTGTATGTATTCGGCGATGACTTTTCCGCGGATCTCTGCGGGACGCCGAAGCTAAACTTTACCTTTACGCAGAGTACGGATAAACAGTGGAGTAAGTGATTCATCTCGTCTTGGGCAGGAATTGGAAGTCATTGCTAACGTATGGTGTTTTTGCAGCTTGGTTGGATACCGATAATAAGTCGGGGACTTGTACTGATAATACAGGAGCGCAGGAGTCGACTTGTAGCCATAATGACTTGACGTATACAGCACAGGAGTTGTTAGTTTGCGTGGAAAAGGATAACCCGGGCTATTGCGCTAGCGTGAGCGTGTGAAAAGGTGATAGAACTGTGTCTCGTCGCTTATATCTTCCTGTCATAGCTTACGACCACGCAATCTGTGGGAGCAGGATAGAGCTTGGAAAGGAAAATCTTGCTCAACTTTTAGGTACTTGTTGAAGAATATTGTCTTTCACAGGACACATTTGCATGGGAAAAGAGTTTTAAGGTACCTAGCTAGGAAAGCTAACGAGAAATTCAAAGAAATCCTAAAAGAAAAGAAGAAAAAAGAAAACAATTTTTCTTTTTCAATATCCATGGCTTCCTAGTCATCCAAAGCAGAAGAATTGAGAAGCACACTTGTGAAATATAGAAGGAGATAAAGGCCATAAACCACCCCACGTCAACGCTCAAATCCTCCCTGCCACAAAACTTCCAAATCCCTCCTTCCCAACACCGAAAACATTTCTCCCGATGATGAACCTTTAGAAAGAGAATAGAAATAATAATCGATCAGTTATTACTCATGTCCGTGCCCGCGCCTTACCAACAAAGCCATCATTCAAGACACGAAGACATGAATGCCTAATGTCCTCTACGACGCTGGTGATCCAGCAACTTATCCTTCCTCGGAAACTGACGGGCACAGTTCTGGTCAGGACACGTATAGCGGGCGGCATTTGGATTGTGCGATCGGGCATGGCGGTCTCGGTCAGCCCTGCGAGAGTAGCTCTTCATGCAGCCTGTGCAGTTGTACCTGGTGATGTTCTGACTGGCAGTAGTGACAGGTGCGGGGATTGCAATTGGCGCCAAGGTGGTAGAGGTTGAGTTGAGTCCCATGACTTGACCGAGTGGTGGCATTCCGAAGTCTTGGATATCTTGCATGCTGGTTGCTGGATCGAAGTTGATTAAGTCATTTGGGGTGTTCCAGGAAACATCCATGTCTGTAAAATTATTAATTGAGGCTTTGGCGTTATTGTCCTGAGCCGATGTAAGAAAATCATCGAAGACTTCATCATGAGCGGTGAAGTCCATTGATTGTCCAAAAGACAGATCGTTCATCCCTACATCGTTGCCGAAATTCTGGAAGGAAGTCGCGCTACTGCTGAGGAAGCCTTGCGAAGTGTTGCCAACTGTCGGCACATATCCGTTACTAGGAGAGCTCACGACAGCATTCTCCTCAGCGGGAATCAAGTGATCAAAGACCAGTGGTCCTTGGCCAAGGTTCTCATGTGCAGTGGAAGCACAGCTGGTGTCAACCTCGTCATGCTGGGCTGGCAAGGGTTCGTGATTGTTGTTCGTTGAAAAAGCCTCCAATGCCTGTTGCTGATATTGAGGCTTTGCCAAGGCAGACAAGGTCGTAAACCGGACCTTGAAGGTGTCTAGCTCGGCCAATAAGGCGTCAAGGCTATGGTGAGTGGGTTCGGATTGGTTGGAGAATCGGGCGCTGAGGGCGCTAAGCTCTGCGCATGCGAAGCCAGGCAGGGAATGCTGGTCGAATTTCCTGTTGGCATATCGTTGGCTTAAGTTTTTTTTGAACTCACTCAGTCTCTTTATCGTCGATCGCAAGACCAGCTTTGAAGGAAGAGGAAGGGGGACAATCGTGAAAGCTTCTGTGGGGTCGGTGCTCGTCGTGGGCCATCGTATTGCAGTGCTGAGAAGGCATTGCGGGTAGATTGAACACGTTCGACCCGTTGGACATCGTAGAAGATCGTAGTGCTCTGAATGACTTGGGGATATTGTTGGTTTTCGGGGTATGGATCTTGAATTAACTGCTGTTCTACATTTGGAAGTACGCTCGCTATATATATAGGGCATACAAGCTTAATAAGCCTGTAGGCAACCACTGTAGCCTCCCAGGCTACAGCGTTAATGATAGTGTGTATCCACTTCTGGGCTATAACAGATATGTTGGCGCTGAAATAGATATCGCAAGCAAGGTGGTTCGAAGAGGGCGCTCGCCTCAATCTGCAGCACGCCTCTAGCGCAGCGCCCCAACGCCCCATTTGGACCACCCAATCCGGACTCCATATATTGTTTGAAGCCTCCACTTCAGTTCAGTACTGTTACGATCAATTCAATCTGTCCGCTGCAGATCGCTTAAAACAAATGTTTGACAGCAAGACAACTGCCCACGTGATTCGAACATTCTACTATATGATGGAACTTGAGACCAGCACTCGATTTAGATGTGATGACTGCTTCAAAATATTTTCAAGACGTATGGATTACAAGTAAGTAGTGGGTTCATTCCAACCGTTGCTCAAGCAAAAACTGACAACGTGAAAGCCGTCATCGAAAGTCTCATGATCGACCGTATCCATGTTCCTTTTGCAAAAAAGCATTCGGTCTCAGAGCAGACCGTGAGCGTCACAAGCTGATACATGGAGGTTTCGAAACGAAATTCAAATGTAATTTTGACTGATGTGGATTCCGGGGAACGAATCGAAAAGATTATCTCTGGAAACACATGACGAAAAAACACCCACACGAAAACAAACCCTTGGATGTGGAGAATCCAATTCGCAAACGCTACTCAGAGGCTATCAAAGAAGTGATGCCGGCGATGAATGACAATGAAAGGCGTCTTCAAGCTCTTGAACAAGTTCGTGAAGCAGCGAAAAGCGGCGATGAAAGCAAGGTTAGGGTACTAATTTCCCATGCGGCGGACTCACCTCAAGCCAAAACCAAGTTCCAGGGCCTCACTGCGTTACATTTAGCTGCTCGAGAAGGACTTGAAATGCTTGCAAGGGTGTTTCTAGAAACTGGTGGGGATGTTCACTGCCGGTCAAACAGTGGAAATACTGCAATCTTCATGGCTGTCAAAGCAGGGCACGCAGCAGTGGTTCGGCTATTGCTTGAGAACGGGGCCTTATATGGCGCGGTGCCGCAATTGTCTACAGCTGTCCTGTGTGGGCACCTCGAGGTAGTGAAGGTACTAATTGAGTATGGAAGCATTTCAGAGCAGATAGATGATAGGCCATACGCGTTGGTATGTGCCATTAGACGTAAGGACGTGACGATGGTGGCTTTCCTGCTCGAAAATGCAGCAGACATAAATCATATAGCATCACTTGAGTGCGACCCGCCTTTACATGCTGCAACAAGAGCTGGGCCCGGGATTACGAAGCTTGTTCTCAAGGCAAAGCCCAACCTTGAAATCGAAGATTGGTCGAAAATGTCACCATTACACAAGCATCCCATGTCTGGATCGACCAACACTGAGGTTGTCTCGCTCCTCATCGAAGCAGGAGCAAATATCTGTCCTGATTGTTGGGAAAAATTTACCCTAGAACTTGAAGAGAAATATACCGACCGCTGCCCGATTCAATCACTGGAGGATGTCCACCCGCCCGCTTGGAGAAGTGGCCATGGGAGATATAGCCGGGCTGCCGGGGAAATGAATGATAGCAAGGAGAAGGAAGACGAAAGACTTCTCAATGGGGGCAACATGCAACCCGCACTGCCATAGCCAGCACTGACATACTTCACCATTTCGGACGATGATGCGATATCGGGCCAGAAGAGGAGGAAAAGATAAAGAGGAATATGAGGGAATGATGCAGGAAGATGTTGTTTTTGTGAGGGTCGAGGTCGAGCAGCAGCACAGACCATGAGAAACTTAGTTGGCGCTAGCTGTTTAGCGTCGAACCGTTTCAACCTCCCCTAACCTTCCTCCTTTACAGAAAATAGAATCTTGGAAACCGCTGGACATGGAAAGAGCAATTGTTTCTAAAAACTTCAATGTCTCACACCACCTAGCATATGATAAAGTGGTGCCACTTTTCCCTATCTACCCTAAGCCTTCCTCAAGTTTTTATGGAGAAAGCCGTATACTACAGGACTTAATAGGGAGTTGACAACTTGACCTGCAAGTTACATAGTTTGATCTTTTTTGAGGTGTATTGCACATTATTCACTTTAGTACCAATGCCTCGTCTTGAGAATGCAAAATAACAACACTGTGTATTCTCTCGTTGAATGGTCCATCGATTAGTCTCCCAACCAAGATTGTTTCACAAATTCCATGGCGCCGATTGCATGCAATTCCCATGATGCCTTCACAAGGTCAAAAGCGTGATCTTCCCCAGACGCCATGTCAAATCTGATTGTAGTCTCCGGCAATTTCTCCCGAACCAAGTCAACAAATTTGTGCGAAGCCCGAATATGGACAACGGTATCATCGTCACCATGCAAGATCCATCTATATATGTCAGCATACCTTGGCCTTTGTTGGTTCGAATCACTTCCAACGTACATTTTCTTAGGTAAGTTTGCACCGGCCTTTATCCTCTCCATAGGTAGAAACTCAGGTTGATTCAGATACCTATTGTCAAAGATTTCCGAATAGAATATCCCATACTGAGCAGCGCCGACGGCAAATGGCAGTCTTTCCAGCTCAGCCCTGCTTGCAACACCTTTTCTGGTCTCTTTGATCCAAGCAACAACAGCCTCTTTGGAAGGGATGTCTTCCCGCGGAAAACGTAGGATAGTAGGTTCTTCAGCGGTAGGACCCTTGACAATCAAGTCGTCCTTGGGGTCCAAAAAGGGATACGCGGCTGCAACCGCAGAGATATCATTCGGATGTGACAATGCCAGCTGCATCACACAATAGCCACCCGCTGAGCCACCAGTAAGAAGCAGGTGAGAAAGGTCGACCGAATGGCCAGGAGCATGACGCTCAAGCACTTCAGGCAGATGCGAGCGTGTCCATTGCCAGGAGTCTTCGAGGTCTTCCAGCTGATCTGCCACGCCGTTTGCTGAGGGGAGGAGGCGATAATCTGGGGATACAATAATAGCAGAGTTCTCAAGTGCAAGCTTGATGGTCCATGGTGCGAAAAAGGGGGCGAAGAGACAGTGTCCGTACACGAGGAAACCTCCGTGGATATTGAAGATGACGGGGTGCGAACCCGGTTTGAGGTCCTTCGGTATCAAGACCGCAGTTTTGATCTCGTGGGAGTCAACAGTCTTGAAACTGCATGATTATTAGCTTGAATGCAAGAAATCTATAAAAAGGACTCACGTTTCTTCAAAGACAGTGAAGCGTGCAAATATAGAGTCGTCTGGCCAAATACCCGCCATTTTGTTATTCCTAAGTGACAAGACTTCGTAATGCCAAGTAAAATCTGCTTTTGCTTCCGGGAGTCTGAAAATAGGATTGATGCTTTCAAAATCCCTGAATGGATACTTCAGCTATAGATATAAATTCCTGGCGGAAGTTGACCTTCCTTTTGGGTATTGACATTAAGGTGCCGATTTGTAATCACCACTTTCCGCTTAGCAATAAACGGAAGGACCTACTTTCCGCATACTCGAGCGAAACATCCCCCACAGCCTGAGTGCTTCCTTTTGCGCAGTATAATAAGAGAGTACATGTTCGTGCTCTTGACTCCCGGTCTTTCCATTATAAACCATTCTCAACATACGGATTCAGGCAACGACTGCGAACCAAACGCTCCAAACCCTTCGCACAATGCACCTTTCTTCACACACTTGGATGCGACCAGAACCGCTAGAGCACACCCTGAAGCGTCTCAACCGCCTAGGATATTCCAGCATTGAACTAGCCGGCGAACCGACCATCTATCCGACCCGAGAAACTCGACAGCTGCTGGAACAATACAACATCAAATGCTGGGGAACTGTCACAATCCAACATGGAACTCGAGACTTAACGGCGGCAAATCCGCAGCAACGCAGAGAGACAATTCAATACATGAAAGAGGTTGTCCTGATGTGCGCCGAGCTAGGAGGCAAGATCGTGACAATCGTTCCAGGCAGAGTAGGGAAGATCGTTCCCACCTCAACGCCTGAGAATGAGTGGAAATGGGCTGTCGAGGGTCTTCGCGAGGTTGCAGCCCTTGCCAAAGAGAAGAACTCTAGAATCGGGCTTGAACCCCTTAATCGATTCGAAACTCATTTTCTCAATCGAACGGACCAGGCGCTGGCACTTGCCGACGAAGTCGGATACGGCTGTGGAATAGCATTTGATCCCTTCCACATAGCGCTCGAGGAGAAGGATCTTTTCGCGGCTATTCGGTCATGCGGGTCTCGGATTATCGACTTCCATGTTGCGGACAACAACCGCCTCGCTGCTGGACATGGATCTTTCGATTGGAGTAGGATTATGTCTGTGTTGGCTGAAGTTGGCTACGACGGTGGCTTGGCCGTCGAATGTATGCCTCCGATTGATCGTACACCAGTGGGGAAGTTTGGTGCTGAGCAATTGGAAACAGAGGCCTTGGATGTTCTTCCGGAGCAGCTTCAGTTTATTATTGATCACGGTTCTGGGGTGCTTTCGGATGCATATTATACTGAATTGTTACGACAATCGGCGGAAACAATACGGCCTTTCTTGAACTGAAGGTTAAATCTTGTGATTAGAGCACATTGGAGGCTGTGTCGTTAAGGTAAAGCATCGACCCATATCATTGCAGTATTTACATAGCATTCAGATAAAAGAAGTTTGTAAATTGACAGTCCTGAAAGCTGTGATTAGTCTACCTTTACCGACGGAGAATAACATATTTACTTCATTCGCGTTCACTTTATGATATAGTTGAAACGGTTGAGATCGATACTAGATGTGGTGTGGAATCTCAAAACCCAAGGGAGCGGAGACACCATACTATGCTATGCCCCCTTTATTTGTCGCTTAGCAACCTAGTCGGAAAGTGGGGGTCGGATTTGCTAGTCAACTCCGCTTATTAAGCGGATCTAAACCTTCCGCGAGTGTCTTCTGAGAAATCTTTCTACCACCAGTCTGATTAATGCAAACTTCCTTTATCTTGTGATCTTCCCAGTGAGTGAAGAAAAGTGGTGGTGTATCTTCCGTCCGTCGTGCATCATTGCACCCATTGGGGTCCTGTTCGGTGAATTAGGCTGAAGCTTTCAAGCCTACGCCTTCTTAGCATAAGTGGAGTTAACGTGCGAGCTCAAGTCACCGGTATTTGCATTATTCAGCGGCATGTCCAGTGACAGTCCTCCCGCAGCCCAAAGGCGGAAGCAGCGGGTTGATGTCGCCTGTGACTTTTGTCGCCAGAGAAAGGTACCCAACGACCCTCTCCACAGCTGTGCCAAATGGCTTACACAATCAGCTGGGATGTAACAACGCGAAGCCTAAGTGCGAGAACTGCTATGAGAACCAGAAGGAATGTTCTTATAGTGTGCGGATCCGGAAAGAAAGGTCTGTTTCCTGCTCCTCATTGCTTTGGATATGAAATAATATGCTCATGCCAGCTCCAGACCTTCCAATTCTCGCATTATTACTCTAAAGGAAGAAAACGTCCGCCTACGCAAGGAGCTAGAGAGACTGCAATCCGTACCAAGTTTTCAAGAGCCACGAATCCGGGATGAAGCACGGCAGGTCGTTGCATCTAGCACGTTTGGGCCATTGGCTTCTAGGAGCCTGGGAGGAACCTTATCAAATGAAAAGCAATTCACCAATGTATCTCAACCATCAGATCGAGGCCACAATACGAACGCGTCTACAGATATAAAGTCGTCTCCAGGTTCTCACGGCACCCAATTTCACGGACCGACGAGTGCCATGTTTGATGGGAAGCGTCCACTCGAAAAACAGAATGTCGATTCTATTGCTGTTGTGGATACATCACAAAGAGCTCAACTATTGGCCGAATCTACAAGGCAACGTATGTTGAATTTTCCGCTTACTCCCTTAAACCCATTCTTGATAGTCGGGGGCAGCTGGTTAACATACCATGATTAGGCCAACTGGAGCTCATCAATCTTCGTTCAGGGAAGCTCAACTTCGACGGACTCGACCCCGAACTCGGTATGGTCCTTTTATCGGTATTTTGGAATCGCCAGCATGCTACTGGGTCGATCGTATATCGGCCATGTTTTATGAGGGACATGGCAAGTAAAGGCCCCCACTTCTCCCCGCTACTTTTGAATACCATCTTCTTCGTTGCCTCGAAACACGTTGCTTCGAAAGACGAGCCAAGACTGGAAGGATCGTGTAATAGCATCGACAATTGCAACTCGGGCCTACTATTTCGACGAAAGGTTGACAATATCCTCCACTATCCCGAGACCCAGGTCCTATGCAAGAGTAGCATCACGACTGTTCAAGCTCTACTTATTATGTCAGACGCGCTCTTTTCTTGGTGTGATGAAAGAAGTCTCTCGTGGCATTACCTAGGCATTGCTATTAACATGATCATCGACCTCGGGATTCATTCCGAGAAATCCACACTTATGCTTGCCAAATCTCATTCGCCGGAGGAGATGGAGACACATCGGCGACTATTTTGGGCTGCATTTGGTAAGATTATATCAATCATTCATATATGGTTATACATTAACAACACCAAACAGTTCTGGACAAGGTACAAGCCATCTACCAAGGGCGTCCAGCTCGTTTACGAGACATGGACAATAGTGTACCCATGGTATTCCTAGACGACTACGAAGAACTTGAACCTTTCGACAAATTGGGCTACTCAGCAACCCCTGGCGATGCAGGCCTGCCTACTCATAGCGTTTCAACCTTTGAGCACCTCTGCAAGCTTAGTGTCATTGCAGATCGCATACTATACAGCCTATACGCGGAGAAAAGTTCACAAATAGATGCCGAGGAACTCTTTCGAACATCGCAGATCTTACACCGTGAGCTTACAACATGGCATGAATCTTTGCCAGTACATCTCTCAATCCATTTCGATACTTCTGGTCGTCCTAATACCTCAAGCGGATGCGTAGTTCTTCCTCATACCCTATCCCTAATGCAAGCTAACCTCCATTACCCCGCAAATTACAATTGCATCGTTAACGCTACTCACAGATCAATGTTCCACGCCCTCCTCATCCTCCTCCACCGCCCCTTCGTCTCAGAAGGTCACCTCAAATCAACCCCTACGTCCGCCACCAGCGCTGCCTTCTCCATCTGTGAAACCGCAGCTTCAGACATCGACGTACTACTAAAATGGTACAAATCACAATGGTGCATCAAATCGCCTCCATACTTTATATCCTACTCCACATACGTAAGCGCAACGATCCACGTTCGTACCGCGGCACAAAAACCTCCGGGCTCGAAAGCACATCTGCGCCTGAGGAATTGTCTCGAGATACTTTCTGAGCATCAGGTTGTGTGTCATGCGCCGCGCCGAGCTATGAGTATTCTACTTGGCTTGGTCCGTCGGCTTAAAGTCGATGTTGGGGGTGCGTTTACTGCTTCCGTTTCTCGAACCGCGGAATGCGAGGAGACTTCGGCTTCTTGCGACAATACAAGATCGTCTTTCCTCGAGAGTCCTTCGAGTTATAATCTCTCGAGGAAACCACATGCACCTGAGACAGTAGGCGCCATGGACACCTCCAACTTAACAGCCCAGCACCCGATCCAACCTCCAAACCCAACGACCGAATCAGACGACATACCATCAGCGGCAATCAACAACCACTGCTTCAGTCCTCTCAATCCCTCATCACACCCAGTCAATTACAGCTTCGACGAAACACATCCCGATATGTCTTTCGCGTTGGATCCACTTTTCGGATTCAACGATTTCGATTTCGACATGGATATGATCTTAGAACCAGGATTTTGACCCTTGAGCTCTTCCTTACACTTCGCAAGGTTGCAAGTACTAGGTAACAACCTTACAGCTTGACGAGAAATACAGTTTCGTGTACGTACGCACTGGCATGTTAAAAGATAACATCTCACGTTATACACACGCGATCGAGAGGTATTTCATTCATCCAGGTCTAGACATACATACCTACCCACAACCCGAACTCATAGACCCCCAACTCTACCACCTCATCCGCACCTCAGTACTCGTATAATACAGTGGCCACCTACATCCTTCAGCCGCACTACCAGACCTTAATCAACCCACTTCCTTTCTACCCATTCTCAAGACCCATCCATCCACCCTCACTCTCAGAATCCCTCTATAAAACAAAGCACCTCCCTATTCCCTCTGCACAGGATATCCAGATCCCAGATGATGCTGGTATGCGCCAAGACTCAATGATGGAGGTTCGCGCGTTGATTTATTTGTTTATTCAGTCAGTCTATAATAAAACTAACTACATAACTACATATCCATCCATTCCTATATCTCCACACCCCTAAAATCATCACTCCCCTCCCATCCCCTCCTCCTTAACTCCTTCTCCTTCCCTCCCAAATCATCACAAAACATACCAAACATCCTATTCTTACTATCAATCCCCTCCCTTCCATC
>NW_022157280.1:0-68785 GCF_007821495.1 Lachnellula hyalina
GGCAGGCAGAGAGAGAGAGAGTGAGAGTGAGAGTGAGAGAGTGAGAGTGAGAGAGAGAGAGGCAGGACAGGGAAGGTGTACGAGTCGCACAGATAGATCTTCTCTGTGTACTTTGTATCCCCATGCCCATGCCCATCCCCTCCCCTCCCCTCCCCTCTCCAATTACCTCTATTGCCTCCCCTCCTTCCCCTCCAATTACCTCCCCTCCCTCCCGGGGCCCCCCCACAGAATCGTCAAGTCTACGCGCACTCGTTTTATCCTTTTAAGCCTCAGCCACCTTTGTGCTGCTTCACTTCAATTCCCACCCACACATTGTTTCTGTCTCTGTTCCTGTCTCTCTGTCTCAGTCTTACTGTCTCATTTATCTTTTTTTTGTCCTCCTTCTCTTGCTAACTGTGTCTGAAGCAACCACCACTATACCATCGTGTACATCAACCACCAATTGTCTCGGTATCTCGAAATACTTGCGCAGATCGTCCTTTTCACGCCAATTCTTGTCTGTTTCGCCCACCCACCGCACAGACTCAAAATTCTTCTGTGACGGCCCAGCTGCTGCTAGAACCCAGTACGGAACGTCGATCTAGCATATTGTCTTGGCCAAACCCGACAAATCTGCCCCGGCGAGCAAGCCTGTCCGCGTAGAGCTTCCACAAGCCAGCAGTATCGCGGTACGCCCGACTCTTGAGAGCACCTTGAGAACACCAATTGATCCAAATCCCACACTGCCAACATGATGGATACATACTACGGCCACGTACGGACACCTGCGGATGCCATCAAGCTCTTCGAAGCTTGCCGTCTCGGTCTACTGCCCCGAGTCCAACGAAGACTTTCGGAGAAGGAGAGACAATCTATAAAGTCCGGCTCTGTGTTTGTTTGGGATGAGCGGGAGGCAGGAATGAGGAGATGGACAGATGGGAAATCATGGAGCGCTAGTAGAGTATCTGGTAGCTTCCTCACATACCGGGAGATGGAGGGCAAGAGGGGAGGCGGATCTTTTGCACAAACACCTATTCGACGACAAAATGGAAAGACACCAGACAGTGGAAGGGGCAGCGACGAGGACCAAGATATGGACGGAGAGGGACCAGATGGGTACAGATACAAGCCAGACGGGTTGATGAAGCAGTCTTTCAGCATCACCACATCGACTGGGCAACACCTGCATCTCATCAGCTACTATTCTCGACCTCACCCCAACTCGCCAGAGCTCCCACAACCAACTAGTGATCCCCAGCTTCGGCACATTGTGCCAGTTCAGGGAATGTATCCGGAATCAACTGTACACGAAGCTCAAGGGCCCGCAGTCACCAGAGCACCAATGCAACCCCAACATCACCAGCAAAATCCGTACATGCAATCACCACACATGCAACAACCATCTCCAGGTCACAGAGGTCAAGCCTACCAGTACCCTGTGTCCCAAGGTTACGCGTGGCCTCCATCGCCAATGTCAACGCCACCCTTTGCCCAATATTCTGCCCCTATGTACGGCTCATCACTTCCACCTCCACCCCCTGGATCCGCTCATAACTCACCATATCAGCACCATAAACACAGCCCTCATCAATCGAATGGTATGCCTTTACAGCAAACTGTGTACGATAGACCTCCGCCACAAATGTCTGACTCCTCTCTCCCTCCACCACCTCCTCCACCCGGACACCGAGGCATGAGCACGGCGACTGCAATCAATACAATGCCATCATACCAACCAAATCCAAGTCCTCAAATTGCCTCGGCAAGATTGGTTGCGGAGCAACAAGCTCAGATTGCTCAGCGTGCTTTGAGTGCAGGTGCGCCCTTGATCGATCCTCGCATTACAGGCGAGCAATCATTTCCACACGCCCAAATGAACGCTGCCCAACGGACTTCGACGCCACCTCAAAATGGCAACACGTCGCGAACCAACACTCCCACATCATCAGGTGATTCGCCACGGGATACTACTCCCAAGCTAAATGGGACAGCACAGGCACAGAGCATTCCTAGTATTTCAAGCTTGGTTCACGCTACTGATTCCGTGAGCGTCATGACCGATAACAAGAGCAACAGCAGCCGCGCTGGAAGCAAGAGTCCAAAAGAGGGTGGCGACAACCAAAAGCCAAAGGACATTCCGCATGATAAGTTGAACATCATTGGCGAAGACAAGAGAGCTATTCGAGTTTTAGACCGCAAGTTCTACATTTGAAGATTGTCAAAACCGTAGTATGGGGTTTTATTGTTTAGCAAGTTGAGATGGCGTATGAGGCGAATGACATGGGATAGAGGCAAGGAGTCTTATACCCATAATGCATGATTTATTTTCTCTTTGTAAAAAGTACAATCTTGTTTTACAGCAGAGCGGGCATAGGCATGGACATGGGCATGGGGGAGTACACTGGCATTTCTGGGAGCTTTGCATTGCGTCTGGCGTTTTTGTGGGAAGGGAACAGGTTCAAGAGGCTTCTTACCCTTTAGATTCTAGATGTCAAGGAAAGGAAATGGCAATAGTCTCAACACAACAAGATATTTCAAGATAGCCGTTTTGTTTCGTATATTTAATCTTTATGATTATAATCTTTGCAAACCTAGAATTGCATCTATCGCCGAGTAATTCGATGGATACAGTACATACACGGTATAACTTATACCCAATTCACAATCCACTAACAAGCAAGCTCAAGCTCAAACTCCAACCCTGCGCCTACCTACCTGCCTACCTGCCTGCGTGGCTGCACATGTCATGTCATACCATGTCGTTAAATCCTTCAGGGGCGGGGCGGAGAAGTGCTACTGCTTCTGCTGCATCCTTTAATGGTAAGTAAATAGGTAGGTAGGTAGGTACTGTAAGATGAGCTTACGGAGTACATTAGTGGGCGCTGTGCGGTGGGTGTAGTGCGACACCTCGTAAAAGCCAGCCAGTATACTAAGGTAATGATTTAATTTCATAGGATTGGATGGGATTGGATATAAGGTTCGTTTTATAACGTCAGCTACGGCGTGGGTCCAGTCGGATGCGAAGGCGAAGGAAATGGTGAGTGATATTGTGGTGGGTTGCGGTGCGGTGCGGTTTCAGGGAGCGAAAGATAGATGGATAGATATGTGGTCATACGGCACTATGGGGAGTGCAGTGTAGTGTAGTTTATAACAGCAAGAGATATCGGTCCCCCTACATGTATGTCCTTACTGTATATAGGTATGGTATGTAAGTCGTCTTGGAGGGATTTCGCTTTCGGGTCTTTTATCCTATTCGAATGGTGTTGGTAGGGTTGATGGGATGGGGTTGACATAAGCATCAAGTAAGTGAGCGAGTACTAAGTAGAGGGAAAAAGATGGGAATGAGTGAATGAATGAGTGAGTATATGAGTGAGTAAATAAATGATGGTACTGTATAGTACAGTACGTTGGAAAATGGACTTTACCTTTATTTCTGCCTACCTACTGTACTGTACTGTATCTGCCATAATGAAGCTTCCGCTTCCCATCCTTTCTCCCTAGCCATTTGGATGGATGGATTTGGCTGACCGCACAAACGATGCATGCACAACATACATACGGAGGAGGAGGATCGTATCGTATTGTATCGTATATTAAGCATATAGTAAGTAAGTCGCCTAGGACAGGCAGGACCAAACACCACACGTTCTGGACTTTTAGGCTGAGCATGGCATGGCATTTCGATTCTGGTTTCTTGTGTCTCTTCTGATTGATGTTGGGGCTGCTTCTGCTACAGAACGCGTATACTACTGTACTATACGCCGCATGTTGGAAATCCTACTCCTATACCATGTAATGTATGCATGCATGCCGAGGTGCTTACCCGCTGCAGACAAGTTTAATTCCAAGGCGAGTCAAGTCAAGTCACGGACAAAGCACTGCTAGGCTAGGGTCCTCTTAATCTTGACATACGTATGTATGTATGTATGTATGTGTCGATTCTGAAATCCTACCTTGATTCCAATGCTACAGTACCAGATCTCCCGCGGGGAGCTGGGAGCGGGGAGCCGGATGCAACAAGGCAGATTTAGACGGAGTAGAGTACCACTCTACTGTAGGTAGGTAGGTATATTAAGTTCCAACATGTACTGTATCAACCTTGCTTATATTTGTAAAGTACTCGTACAGCCCTATTACAACCAATCTTGAAATGTTGGTAACTTCACCACACCGCGTAAGCGCAGCGCAGCGCAGGCATCAAACAATTCAACCCCGCTTCCCATCCAATCCTGTCCCATCCCATCTCACCTATCAATTAGCCTTAAATGCAACCACACCGCAGGCACAGAAAGACAGACAGACAAACAAAATAAGCGCCGGCCGTGCTCGAGCAAGACGTATGTTTATACATGTGCGATTCGTAATTTATACCGAGTAGACTCTGCATATACCGTACCGTACTGTATACCATACCTAGTACAGTACAGCACCATTGTACCGGAGGTAAATCCGCTGCCTTGGCCTGGGCTGCGGATGCAGGTCGGAGGATTTTCTGTTTAGGTGCGTGCGTGCGTGCGTGCGGCGCGGAGCGAACCTTTTCCTGGCTCGCGGAGGAGGGAGGTACAGTCAGTACTGCAGAGTTCTACCGAGAGAGAAGTTGGTGGCGTTGATTTTATTCTGCTGCAGGGAATGTGGATAGTTCGGGGTTATTCTTTTGGTTTTGGGCAATGTCGCTCGGGTTGGTGTTTTGATCATGTGGCGACTGCTACTGCCACTGCTACTGGATTCGTGAGATGCAGTTGGAATTGAGTTGGGAATTGGCTTCTCTATATCTGTAGAGGGGGTGTGGAGATACTGTGGTACTGCTGTACGTACCGACCTCGGTTATGTGGTGGTGGCAGGTGGATGGTGGGGTTGATTTGTTTCATGTTTCAGGCGGGGTGTGGTGGTGGCAGTGTATGTGCTTGGTAAGAATGTTCATATATAGATATGAGAGCTCTGAACTGTTGGCAATGGCCATATTGGGGTAGGACAGCGTGGTCACTTCGTATAGACAATTTGCATGTTGGTTTTCCGTGTCGGAGCATGTCTAGTCTTCCATAAACGGAAGGGAATTAGGGCATGACGGGTGATGATCGGTGCCGGTGGTAGTGTGATTCGATGGTGACCGGTGCTGCACGAGAATGAAGCAATACAACAAGAACGAGGCAGACTTGTTCCATGCCAGTGGTAGTACCGTTTCGTCCTCATAATACAAGAATGGATAAGGAAAGATATTCTAGGCAACGACTAACAGGATGACAGAATTTCTGGTCTTGATACAGCGTCACAACAGTTGGACGCAGAAGGAATCATCTAACAGTCGCAGCGTCCAACCCATCTGGGAAATGTCACTATTTCCCTGATATTCTGCACACCTGACAGATACCCCAACAGTCGATCAAATCCTAGACCGAATCCGCCATGCGGCACACTACCCCACCGTCTTAGGTCTACGTACCACTTCAGTTCACCCTAAATAAGACCGCATAGTTAGCATTACTGACTTGGGAAGTGTCAAGGGCTTTTGGGGCTAGGAGACTTGGTAGTCATCCGGATATCGAGCATAACTTCACCAACAGAAAGGAATGCATTGCTGTCTAGGCACTTACAAGTTGCTCATCTGTAATTGACGATACCGGCCCAGGAGGGAGCATACCCTTCTCCTGCATGGAATGAAGTAGAGGCTCCAGCCGATGCTCACGCATCGAACCACCAACGACTTCGCAGACCTCGGGCAACAAGAGATCAAAACAATCAACAGTTTCTTGGCCAGGGCTGGCTTGCTCATTCGTAGGAGATGAAAGCATATAAAACGGCTTGATTGACTTTGGGTACTTGGTCACGAATACTGGTGAGCCTTGACCTACTGTCTCAGCTAGATATCTTTCATGTTCGGCTTGCAACCCCAGGCCCCAGGTTGGAGCATGCTCGAATGGTTGTACATCCGAAGGCCTAGCTTGAAGATACTTTATGGCTTCGGTATAAGTGATTCGAGGCCAAGGACCAGATATAATACTTTCCCATCGGTTGTGAATCATCGAACCGCGCCCTTTCTCATCGTGTGGCCCACTAGAAGCTCTGTGAGATTCTATTTCCCCTAACAGCGGTGACAGCATGAGCTTGTAGGTCATGTACTTGATCATGTCCTCAATCACATCCATCACGCGATTCATGTCCTCTATGAAGCTCATTTCGGCTTCTAGCATGTAGAATTCACTCAAATGGCGCGCAGTATCACTCTTCTCGGCCCGAAAGGTAGGCGAAAGCGTCCATACTTTGCCTACAGACTGTGCCAAAGCTTCCAGATGCAACTGACTGGAGACGGTGAGGTACTTGGGTGACTTGAAAAAGGTTCCATTGTCCTTGTCCCCCACCGAGCCTGTATACGAACTTCCTACATTGAACACTTCGCCTGCCCCCTCACAGTCTGACGAGGTGATCATCGGAGTGTGGGTCTGTATGAAGTCTCTGTGACTGAAATATGTAGTGATATGTGCTATGCACTCGGATCGTAGTCGAAGCAAGGTAGTGTTGAAGGGTATGCGGGTCCGCATGTGTGGCATGGTACGCAGGTACTCGGGGGTGTGATATTTCTTTTGTAATGGAAATGTCTGGTATCTCCATCTCAGCTTGGCTCTCCGGTATATTTCAAGTATCTCAACAACAGTCCTTACGTACGGATGGATCAGAGGCTCCGAGAATGTCTACCCCCACTACATGAAGTTCGTGGCTTTGCGCCTTTGGATTCGGGGAAGGCTGCCACGACCCGGTCAGCCGGACTGCTGTTCCGGTGGAGAGACTATTGATGGAAGGATCAGTATGCAATCCTGTTTTTTCTTTCTTTTTTTCTTTTTTTCTGTAGGAGTCAGACCTTTTGGCTTGTGCTGGCGTAAGGAGGGCTTGCAGGGGCTCCAGACTTGAGCCATCGCCAATGGAAGCAAAAGCCCTCTGTTTCTGAGACCGCAGGGACCTGATAAACCCATTTACAACGACATTGCTAGGATCCGGGGGCCCGGTAGCGAGTAGGCGTGCAACGGAGGGTGGGAGAGGTGTATCAAGGCCAGATGAAAAGTTCCTGCGCCCGTTTCTGGAGTGGTTGAGTGCCAATTTGATACACTGTGAGAGCCTGGGTTGTACCATTGTACTCTGGTCTATCGATACGCCCGCCAGAAGAGGAAAGAAGGGTCCTGGAGGTCAGCAGCGGAAGGAGAGTTTGCGGTGGTGGAAGAGGGGGATTTGTCGTGGTGGTGGTGGAGGTGGTTGTGTTCAATGTTGTACGGTATTGAGTGTACTCGCATAGTACGGTAGGTAGGAGTAGGAGGTACCTAGGTACCTAGGTATCCGTACTATACCAGGTACTATACCATGTACCTTAAACAAGGTTTTGTTTCGTACCTAGGTAGTTTGGGACGCGCTAGCGCGCTAAAGAAAATATACGCGACGCCACTACGACCCGACCTGCCATGCTTCTCATTCTTTTTCATGCTCACTCACTCACCTTCAGCCTCACTTTCATAGCCCTACCTACTTGCCACTTGACATGACAATGTATTTCTGACTTGTCATTTATCATTTCGCAAGAGATCTGAGATGAGATCTGCTTTGAATCTGTCAATCTGTCAATCGGTCAATCAACCCTGTTGCATATCTTCTTTCTGTTGGGAATTGCCCTACATCTGGACATCTGGACCCCCCTTGGGCCTTCCCCCCCCCCTTCCCTTCCTTGCCCTCTCTATTACGTACCTACCGGTAGGTTGCAGGACTGTTCAGTACTCTCATTTGACTCCCTCGTGTTGCGTTTCTTGCTTCCTTTTCCACTTGACAAATTGCTCAAGCATGTTCCTCCCTTTTCAGAGTACATCCGCAAGGCTCACCGCCTCTATACGAGCCAAATATTGGGAGTAATGTAATCTCGGGCCATCGACTTCCTTTTCTGTACGATGTTCGACCTCCCGCCACTTGCCAGATATTTCTTTTTCAATTGCTTCACGATCATGTAGGACCCCAGCATTGATCCATGGAACCCCCCCCCCCTCCCCCCAAAGTCTTCTGTTACACACGTCTCCTCCCTTCTACACATAGACTTGCAGGTGACAGATCTTACTCGCCAATCTGAGTATTACCAGTTCGCGGTGCACAATGAGATCTTGGGATCCGGGATGTTGCATGACTTTCTCCTTCCTTCATACCGGGGGCCATAAGCCTTTGAAACCATTCGCTCTCGGGACGTTCGAGGTTACAAGCCTTGTCCTGACAAGTGCAATGGGACGTCCCAGTGAAGTATTGGTGTACTTCTGGTGGGGTTTGTGTCGACCGGGGGAACACTTCCAGAGTCCGAGAACCGGCTCATTGGAATCGAATCGGCACATTGTCTTACTTTCGCCGCACAATGACCCCCTTTGAACGAATGTTCCGTTGAGCAAGGCATGTTATTGGCAAAACGTAGCTTCTTATTCCACTTTCTCTGCGTTTCTCCATCCACACTCACGTATATAATGAGCACCCAGGTCCATCGAATCCATGGTATCAGGTCTCAAGTCAGTCATACCTTCTTTCAAGCTCAGCAGATACACTAGCCATTCTTCTTTCTCTTCGAAACCATCATGCCTCCATCAAAGCCAAAGCCTTCAGAGATCGCAGCAGAGGCTAAGAGGACATATATTCCCTACATTCGACAAAACTTCAGTGAGATATGGCCATCAACATCCTTCCTATGCTACTCCGAATCTATGTGTGCCCAACCATCGGGCCACTTAGATCGTCAAGCTCGTTTTGGTATGTTATCAGTCAAAAATCTAAGTCGATATCCCCTAATCTTATTTCCAGCTTTCTATGACGACGACCCTGTTGATCTCGCTCTCAAATGGAATGCTGGAGAGAAAAAGGCAATCGCTCCTATTATCATGCCGGCAAACGATAAAAGACCGGGGGGAGATTGGGAAGCAGGCAAGCTTTTGTGAACGCCCTAACTAATGCAGAATTAACGAAACTTAGGAGTCATGTCTCCAGAGGAGTGTCTCTGCAGACGCAGCAACCTAGTTGCAACACTCACAACGCCAGCGGAAGGTAACTCTTCCTCATCCAACTATCCGATCCCGTCAAAAGCCGGAATTTACTCTGGGAATGTCGGTAAGTCTTAACACGTTCTACCAACAGCTTCATGGTAACTTCTAACCGGTACTAGTGATCTTTCGAAATGGCCCTAACAATTATGAAGCTTGGGATGAATACCAAAGTATGCCTTGACCCATTTTCCTCCTAGTCACTTACTAAATCCTTCAGCTGTTCCTGTCATCTCAGTTTGTCCAGTCAAGCGGCCAAAATTGGATACTTCAGGGAAGAAATACTCGTTCAAGCAAGAAAAGGAGGTCATGCGAGACAAGATCCGCACGGTACTCAGAATCGCCATCTACTACGGCTATTGCAACCTCGTCATCGGAACTTTTGGCCTTGGTCCTGGGTTTCGAAATCCACCTGAAGAAGTCGCATCAATGTGGCGAGATGCTTTCCTTAAAGATCCCGAATTCCGGAACCATTTCCAAGATGTCGTCTTCGCCTTCCAAAACCCAGAGGGTCCTAATGCACCCAGCTCAAGCTCCTCCAAATCCTCATCTAAGTCTTCTAAGAGCTCATCTGCTTCCAAAAGCACGGCGTCATCTGATTTGGAGATTTTCAGGCATGTATTCAAGCCAGCCAATATCCATGGAGCCTTCAAGTGAAGCCCAAATGTATTCTAAGGTTCTTAGCATACCGGCGTAATCTTCTCATTGATTGAGTCTAGGAAATGAAATTAGGAGGCGTTTGTTTTCAGATAGAGTTTAGATAGATTGCATAGGGAAACTCTATAGGGGCGCTAGGAGGGCTGCAAAAAAATTATTCCCGTTCGCAGCTTGGTTTTGCTTGCCTGGATATGTTTTCCTTACTTTTCAGATCAGTTCTAATGCCACATAATTATTGACCTCCTCTCTTCATGTTGTCGCTGAAGTGAGCCTCTACATTATCGAGATATACCTGCCGGCAGATCTCATGCAAGAAGGCATGATACGTCCGTTTATTTCTATCTAGCAGCATACCGCTCAAATCTCTGTATCACCCACACTTCGTCACACCGCCGTACTACAGAAGTCTGCACGACCAACCCATTCCACAACGTCGGCGAGGTCTAGTCTCAAGCCACTGCCCATCCTCATCATGCACTTCCCCATCCGAGCTCCTAACGCCCTTCGCTTGAGGGCCATCGTACAATCTGTGCGCAGCCACATCACGCCACGGCTAAGACAGCGGATAACGATCTGCAGTCAGCCCTGGATATTGTCCGGCAGAAGCTCCGATCTTGATCTGATTGGAAAGTTGCATGGGACTCGGGTTCGGGTAGGACCACACCGGTACCTTTGCAGGTGTTGGTGTCGGCTTCCGTCAGGTGCATTGCCGATCTGCTGTGCTTCTGTGACTCAAGTAAGGAGGTTATTTCTAAAGTAAGTGGTGGGATGTGACCTGAGCTAGAGACTGGCAGTTTTGATTCTTGAACATCAACTTACACCGATACTTGAACGTTGCAGATTCTGATTCTTCATGATACAAAGCAGTTGAACGTTGATTAAACCCGAGAGTCGTCTTCAAAGGTATCTATATGGCAGATCCCAGAAAGTTTTCATTTCCGCCAGTTGGACGTTGAAGTAAGCAAATATCTCCAAAGCGACGTACACGTGACCCATTAAAAAAAGGGGCAAGGGGCGAGATCAATTCCTCTTCAACGGCATGAGTCACCACGCTGGTAACATGTGTTGATATGATCCTGATCAATCACCTGGTAGGTGGTGAATCAGCCACCAAATGATCGCTCATCTACGAGCTATCATGAAATTAGACTCAAATGCCGATAACTGTCCGTACTATCTGAGACTTTTGACGAAGATTCTGCATGCTCACCAACAAACTCTCCAACAGACCCACTGACAACATGCTCTCAACATCGTCATCGTCAGAGATTCCACGACTCCACATTCATGAATACGCCTTGTGTAGCCAATGCAAATACGAGCAGCAGCTCGATGACTGCAATGGTATGCTGCAAGTGCTTATCGAGGTCCATCCCCTGCTTGCTAGCAGAGAAATAATGTTTCAAGGAAGATGGAAAGACTTGGCCATTGCCGGGCTGGAGAATGAACTTTAAATAGTGATATGATATCCAAATCATACTCCCCTGGTTATACTTTGCGGACGAGATATCGATAAAGAATAGAAGACGATATTTTCTATACACATTTCGGATTCTTTTACTTGTTTTATATGATGTCTCTCGTTCTTTGTGGACAATTGGGTGCCATCGAGTAGACTTGCTGAGGCTTGAAGAAATATTCACAGCATACCCGGGACGTTGTAGCGCGTGCTGGACAGTGCAAGGCAGGGTTGGTAGGGAAAATTGCTCGGGGGAAATTTCAAGCCGAACGGGACTTCTTGGCCGATTATAGAGTCACATGTTAGGAGCTGTCTGCAAGGTTAGGAATGCTTGGTGATTGAAGGATGCTTCCGTAGATGAAGGGTTTGAAATGGTAAAATGAGGTGCTGGCACCTAAGAATTCAAAGTAAGACGATACTATTCAGCAATGCATGCTTATAGCACGTTAGAATTCAATGTCTAAGAAAAGCGTCCTAGCACTGCAGGCCTTTTGAAGCTAAACTAGCCATTGGAACGACACTCTTACGAGTAGGGATAGCGCCTACAACAAAATTGGAGTAGTTTGAGAAGGTTGAAGTATATAGTATAATGTTGGTATGATAGGATGATGAGCTATTCAAGAATCATTCAACTAGCTTTCCCATACCAGCGATGTAAGATTACCATTGTGTAACTTTCTCGGAATCCGGCTTTAGGTTCAATTCCAACACCTGTAACAGGAAACTGAATACTGCAGAAATATCAGTGTCTCGAAGCGAATGGAAACGCTTTTCGTGCATATATAAACCTAACTTGGGATTGGAAAGGTCCGTACTTGATTAGGTAACAATTGAGAGGCTTTCTAGAATAGGTAATTCTGGATACCTGACGCACGAATAGCATCATAAGAGGCTGGAAGAGAGGAATGGTAAACTGGCATCAAGTGTCACTAAAGCGGAAGTATAAGTGACCCTTGACGACGAGTTGATAAAGACTTGATGAGCAGGGATGAATACGCCGTTATGTGCACTTGGCTATGCTCACTGAATGCATCTAGTAAGTTCGAGTCCTGCAGAAACAGATTTGTCAGATTCAAGGCAACAATGGCATTCGAGTCCACTCAAACAAAGCATTGGTCCATAGTATTCCTGAGGGGAGATACACCTAGACGCAGCCTGTAATGGTAACTGTTCTTTGCTAGGGGGCTATAAACTACACATTGTTGGATACGAGTAGAGGTTAGTGCGGAATGGATAAAATCATTTCAATTGGTCGACAGCACAGCTACTACAGCTAGTGCTTCCGAGTGGCATGGACCGCAAGTGCAGCACAGGCAAAGTGCTACGATATATTAGAAATCAGAGAGGATTGAATAAAAGACAGGAGAGACAGAATGTTTCTCTATATAAGGCTTTGCCATCTTTCAGTTACTTCTAGTTTCTCGTTGTACCACTTACACTCCAAAGTTCCACGAATCATTTCCTGAAAGCTACTGTCTATCACTAGACTCACCAAACAAACCCATATATTATTTTGCGTTCCTTGAAGACATCATGACTAAAGCACTTCACCTCATCTTCGGCGGAACTAGGGTGGGCAATACAGGTTGGAATGGCGTCCCGCCTGAGGATGCAACCGATGAGGCAGCTCTCCAAATCTTTGAAATTCTCAAGAAAAACCACGTTAAAATCATCGACACTGCGCGCGGATATGGGAACTCAGAGGCAGCGCTTGGTCGCTTGAAAGCGGGTACGGAGCATGGCTTCCTCATCGACACCAAATGGTTCGGCGGCACGTTCGATCCGACAAGCACAACCAAAGACCGCATCATCTCCGACGCAAAAGATTCCCTTGCTAAACTGGGAATACCCAAGGTTCACACTTTCTCTTTGCACTCACCAGACGTGAAGCCAGAGATCGAGGAAACGCTTGTCGCCATCGATGAAGTCTATAAGCTCGGGGTTTTTGAGAACTTTGGCTTGAGCAACTTCAGCGCTGCCCAGGTACAACAGGTGTATGATATTTGTAAAGCCAAAGGGTTGGTCCTACCCACAGTGTACCAGGGCCTCTACAGTCCTGTGAATCGTAACGCGGAAGACGAACTTCTGCCGATACTTCGAAAGTTGGGCATTACTTTCAATGCGTACAGTCCACTTGCGGGTGGCTTCTTGACCAACACCAAGTCTCACATCTTGAACGGCGAAGGCAGATTCGCCAAAGAACATTTTGGAGGCTTGTACGGTGAGATGTACAATAATGAACCGTACATGGAAGCGCATGAAGAATGGGGGAAAATTGCAGATGATGAAGGAGTGACACGGGCAGCACTTGCTTATCGATGGGTAAACTATCACGGCGCCTTGAAAGCCGAGTTTGGAGATGGAATTGTGCTTGGAGGACGTTTGTCTCAAATGAAGCAGACATTTGATGCTATTGATCAGGGCCCGTTGAGTAAGAAGACTACTGAGAGCATCGAGAAACTTTGGGAAAAGCTCAAGCCTTCTGTGAAATATGCCGACAATTTCGCGGCCAACATGGCAGTCAGATCACGTTCTTGAGGGGGAGTATGTGTTTGAATTTAGGAGGACATCTGGGTTTTCCACAAGTGCAAATACAGTCGTTCTTGCAAGATAGATCGATATTTCAACCAGCTACACATTTGACTGTGATACTGTCTTGCAACCTAATCTCCTCGTTCGCAAACACCAAGTAATTTCCATGATCTTGCGAGGTCTTGCCAGACCCCCTCATCCTTGATGCTCCAAGGTCTGAATGTGCAGAAGTAGTCTGCGTCCCTTTATCCACCAACTCCACAGCCCGGACAGCGCTTCTTCCAATCCCCAAGGCTTCTGCGAAGTCCCGTGCCTTATGCATGGCTTTCTCAACGCACACTTTGCGACCTTCGGTTTCGAGACGGCTCCTTGTTTCCTCTGTCAAGGTCCACTCTATATCGGCGACCTTGGCGTTCAAAGTATCGCATAGTTTTGTGTCCCATATCCCCAATAGTGCGAAGTCTCGAAACGTGATTTCGAAACTGGTTGTGACGCGGTACACGCTCTTACTCATGCTTCCATGGTACTCATTTTCAGGTTTTGTTAACGTTCTCGTCTTCCATTTGGCGATGCCAGAGTTCGGGTTTGAATCGCTTCCTTGCTTGGGGTCCTTGGCGCCGAGCATGAACTGGATTTGGCTGACGGTTTTGCTAATAGATGTTGAAGCTTTTTCTTGGGTGGCGGCTGTATCGGATATCATGATTGTCATTACTGCTAGTTCAGCCTTGTGATATAAATCGGAGGAGCCACTGACGTCAATGAGAAGTGGAGAGGTTAATGTCGGGGACCCCATGCTTGTTGTATTGACAATTTGGTGAGTATGGCGAGAAAGATTCAAAAACCGCAATCCCTACTTGAATTGGGAGAGCAAGTGTAACAAAGACATTTGCTTAGACAGGCCTCTAGCGTCGAAGCATATATATAGAGGCTGCAAAGCTGTTGCCTGGAGCTACTTGCCTAGCTTGAAGGCGAACTAAAGTACCGTAGGATCGCAGGGGATAAAACTTCTTATTTCTTATAGAACAAGTCGCAAACAACTTCAGTTTGCGACAAGTCTAGAGAGCCCAGAACGAGAGAACGCGAGGTTATATAGCCAGTGCCCAGAACCGCTGAACTACGCGTATCTAAGGAGAATCGCAGCTGACACTCCTGAATTCCAGGGGCACTGAAAATGAGTTAAGCATCAGGGAGTATTTCCTCTTTTGAAATCAATACACGAAGATATTAAGTTATGGGAAAAGCTTGAAACTCTTCTTTGTGAAGGAAATATCTCTGTGCTGTATGCAGCAACGTTGGAAACAAATTCTTAACTCTCCAAACAAAGCTGACGGTTAACCAGACATCCAAGGTGCAATGAGGCAATCTTAGATAATTAGCTATGTCACTCCAGCCAGCCTAATTGGGAAACACCTCCTGGGAATGTCCAAGGTGTACACCACGTGACTCGTCTCGATGTTGCCCCTGAGGAAGGTGCGATTCGACGAGCCGATGGTAGTGTCAAAGAAGTCACGAACTTCAATATTCGCATCGATATTTTTCCAAAAGGCACCATCTCCCTACATAGTCTTATTCCTCCCTACCTATTCGCACATCTTCTCCTAAGCAATTCAGCATTCCTAAATCCTCTCGTTCTTATGGATCTTAATGACGACCCTTACGAGCCATTTCTCCATACCCCCAATGATATACATCGTATTAATAACGTGTCCGATATGTCCAAGCTCATTGCCCGGCGAGATCAAAGCAGCCGTTCCAGCCAAAGGTCAAGAAGGGCCAGCATTGGGTCCGGAGAGAATGGTGCCGAGGACAGCCAGGTACTATTCATGAAAAAGACCACGGGAAAGAAAAGAAAAGGGCGATCATTTTCCGAGATCAGCCACAATTCCGCCATAAGATTAGATGAATCCTCAGTTGGCAAAGACGACGTTGAAAGTGACGGGGAGGCGGCCGCCATGGAAGAACTGGTTGCAAATATGATCGACAGAGAGATACAAGAGTGGCAATTCGTTTGCGAAATAGGCCGTCCATACTGGTGGTCACCCGAACAGAAGTTCCTTCGAATGCGAAAGCACTCCCCTGGAAATTCGAACAAGTATGATTATCGAAAGTGGATGGAAGAGAACGAATGCAGGCCAAAGCAAGCCGCTGGTTATCAACGTCGAGCAGTCTCCGAGGGGTATTTGTCTGACTCAAGCAGCGCTCATAGTTTGGCACAAATGGCTGCAGTCCGGCTACTCAGCTCGTGCTTCACACTCCCTCCGGATTGTGTCCTCGGTTCACCCAGCTACCCCACATCTGACAAAATCCCTGGGATTACAGTTCTAGACCCTCGAATGATTAGTTCTTTGAGAATGCATACAAATTTCCGATTCTCCCCATGCTTTGGACACCAGGCTCGCAACACCTCGCCCGTAACGCAATGGCCAAATACATTGGATGGACAGAGTGGAACTACGTCGATACCAGTGTCTCCGGAAGGATCTGGCTTTCAGACTCCAGAGATCGGCACTTCGGAAGTCAAAAGGAGGAGAAGGCTAGCACGTCGAAGACTGCATGTAACAGAACGTTCAAGCATGGAATCCTCGGTGGAAGGTGATTCTGGCGACCATGTGCGCTCAAGTTCAGAAGTTCTCGATCCAACTGTTGCTTCTACAGCTTCGGAAAGAGGAAAGAGCACACCCGACCAATCTCGGCGGAGTCATACCCTTCCAATGCTTGGCGATACGAATAGAAGACGAAAAAATAGGAATTTCCAGAAGCAGCAGCCACCTCCCAATACCCCGGTAGGCGGGGGGAAGAAGTTGGCTGAAGCTCATCATGGTACGGAAGTTCGTCAACAGCCAAGGACAATTTATCGTATGCAACCGGTTATACGCTCAGAACCCCATCACGTTTTTATTCAGCCTGTCCGAGAGTTAGTGGTAAAGCGATGGCGAACACTGAGACGACGATTTGGAGGTAGTCTGCATGCTCCTCTGACAGATGGGCGATCCGAAGATAAGGTGTCGACAGGTTCGGAATCTGGCGCGAGCGAAGTTCTAGGCCTTGCTCATAGCAACGATGGTAAGGCTCGAAGACAAAGAGCGCGGGAAAGAGGCAATATCCACAGCAGTATTGTTGATAGCGAAGGACACTGCAACTCTCCGGCGACTCCATGTCCTACTCCAGAAGAGAGGGGCGCCCACAGGCCGCTCAGGGCTGATTCGGTGGAGGCCAGTCTGTCATTCGCACTCGCAGACCCATTGTCGGCTACAGCGGCGTTGGCTGCTGCTGAGCCTGCTAGAAAAGAAGCCAATAATGGAGAGAAATTGTATGCTTCTGCGCCATCTTCCACTTCTATACCAGCTTCCTCGCCGCAGCCTCCAACTGGAACATTGGCATGGTCACCACCAACCTCTACTCGCAACCGGTCATTCGCGCCGAGAGCGTCGCACTTGCGAAGAAGCAGGCTTTCTGAGGTTCACACGCCAGAAGATTGTCTTACTGCTGATGCACCAGCAGAGGTTGATCGGGAAGCTGTTGACAGAGGCATACTCAGCGCAGCGGGAAGTGCACTTGCAAGTCCCGGGGGAGAATCACCGTCGCCTCTAGCTAGAATTGCAGGTCCTACTAGTTATTTCGACGTGGAAGATCTGCTACGACCAAAATCCCCCGGAAGAATGAGGCTCCGCAGGACTAGCACGAGTGGGACTCAGGTATTCCATCCGGATGAAGACGGCGTAGAGATAGATGGCCTTCCCGTGGGCCCAGGGAGAGAGAGATGGGCAAAAAAGGGCAGCAGCAGAGAAACAACATACCTATGAGACTCTTCGTTTGGTTACACCAGAAGATTGTTCTTCAACCCCCCTGATCGGTAACGAGACCTGTGGTATATTGAATTTGGATTAATGGAGAATTAGACTGGATATCTTCAAACCCAAGTATGCTGCTACCCAATGAGCCCATGGTGTTCCAGACAAAGTACAAGTACAGTCCCAAACGCCGTCCTATGCCTGCCATTCTATACGCCTCATTTCAAACATTGTGTTCAAAGTCGCCAATCAGCTGGTCTCAGCTTCTGGCTTAATGCTAACCATCTCATATTCGCCAGCTCCATCCCTCCCTCTGCCCCTTCCCCTCCCTCGCCCATGGCCCTGTTCTTCATCACCACCCTCACGTGCTTCGGTAGTGGTGTGCTCTGTGACCTGGGCAGTACTCGAACCTCCAAAATGAATAGGCCGCAACTCTCTCCACTGACAACTCCAAACCCCCAAGCTAATCATCATAACCACGCTGGCAACTTGCAGCGCCCACCATAGCCAGTTTGTAGGGATAGAATGCGAGTATAGGGATGTTATGACAAGGTGTATGAAATGGAGTGTAAGGGCGAAGTCGGGGACCAGTTTACTCCGCGTGATGAAGAAGAGGATAGATATCACACTGCACATGTACCAGTCAGAATCTTGTCATTTCCCTGAAGCTTCCGCAAAAGCCCATGATAGGTAGAGGAAGGGAAACATGGCATAACATAACATAACATACCCAAACAAAGAATTTAATAACCACACTAACCCCAACATCCACCCAACGGTTGTATCCCCCCTCAAGCTGCGCCAACTCAGAACCAGGTCAACACTGAAACTCTTGCCTGCCACCAGCACCGTGAACAGTATCAGCGCCGTGGCCGCGCCATACCAGATGCTCTGCAGTATCACGATTTGGGAGAGGATTTTTAGTGGTGGGAACTCGGTCAGGGCGCCGGGTCGGGGAGGGCGGCGTCGCCGTGCCATGGTTTGTAAAGATGTGTTATCGTGGGAGCATTTGGGGGATATGATATGATGTGTTGTGTTGTTTGGTTTGGTAGGAGGGGGAGCTTGAGAGTTGCCTGACTTGATCAGATGTCGAAAGGGACAGAGATGCGATGCGATATGATATGGAGTGTTATTGTTACCGATTAGGGGATGGGGGAGGGCGGTGAATGTTTTCTGCCGCCCGGACAAAGTGAAGCTTCTCTGATGGCGTTCCCAGGGTAAGAAGCTACAGCTACATCTGCGAGGACGCCACCTCGAACCTTTTATCCTAACTGCTGCAATAGCTGGATTATTTGCTGCCCTATCAATTAAGCAATTGGATAGCTGGTACGTCTCACTCGATTTGAGGGTTGCTTTTTGAACCTGGAATTGCTAATGCGACATACAGCTCTGTCTTCACGTCCGACAATTCGAAATGGGATTCTTTAGTACCACCACCACATCTCCTCCACCCCCGAAGATCTCCTCGGACGGCGCCCCTATAGCCCCGGATCGCACGCAGAGAGCGAAGTGTTGGGAGGGGAGAGATGGGTATTTCAAGTGTCTGGATAAGAATGGGATCATAGACAGTATCGGGGAGAAGGACAAAGCGGAGAAGGCGTGTGCGAGTGAGGCGAGAGGGTTCGAGGCGAATTGTGCGTCGAGTTGGGTGAGTGGCTATTTTCTTTTCGTGGATATGTTAGCAAGGGCTACGGATGTCGCTGTTGCGAAGGGAGCTGAGAGTGCACGTGCTAATGGTTTTTGGAATAGGTCACGTACTTCAAGAAGCGGCGAGTAATGGAATACCAGAAGTTCCAAACCATGGAGAAGTTGAGGGCCGAAGGAGCACAAGAGATGCCCGGAGAAATTGGTCAGGGAGCACCTGGACAGAAGCCATGATTGGATTGAGAATACGATACTTGTACAACAGAAACGGGTATACAGCATAGGGACGGCGTTGATGTATTGGAATAGAAATCTCCCATCAGACTGGATATTTGCGAAGAAGCTTTTTACATTTGGTGATCGTTTGTGAGTACGGCTACCGAGCAATAGCGTCTCCGGAAGTGAAGTTATTCGCATTTCTTTCAGAAGCGATGAGTATGTAGGTCCTTCTATAGAAGCTTGTGAGAGCGATGGAACACAAATGTTTTATGTTGGCAAGTGCCTCGACGTGAGCGTCAACGTCTCCAGCCCGGCTCTGATCTGGGGATTTCATGGCGTTTTCACTATTGCATACAAACTCTAGCCTGGCAGTGAAGGTCATGATGATCAATTACCAATAATACAAGCCAAGGTGCCAAAAACTCAAAAGTTGAACCCTCCCCCTCCCCCTCCAAGCGATCTCGCGTACTCATTTAGAGCCTGCCTAACAAACAGAGCTTGAAAAATGGCATCTCGCTTCTGTTTCTCCTCTTGCTCTGCCCGAAGCCTGAGTGCTTCTTCGAGGACAGCGCGCTGCTGCGCGTCCTGAACTTCCTGTCTGATTTGAGCAAGAGCTGCAATCCAATCCTCGACTGACAGTTCCTCCTCATGCCCAGTAGTACTTGCAGCCGGTGCTGCTGGTGTAGGAGTAGGCGTTGGAATTGGTGCGGACTGAGGGGCTTGTTGAGGGGCATCGGGTGCGGGAACCCGAATCAAAGGCTCATTGTAATCTAGTAAGTCATCGAGTCTATCCACACGATTCAGTTGGGAAACATTATAATCTCGACGGGGTAGTGATACATACTTGACACTGAGGACGGCAAGTTTTACAAGTGGATCATTGTTACTTTCAAAACTTCGGACGCCTGACCATTGCAAGATCAATCCAAGGTCCGCGATACTTCCTTGACGTCCTTCAACGCTTAGAATTTCATCCGAGTTGATTTGGATGGTCTGTTGACCAACAGGAAGGCGCACAACCTCATACCAGTAAACTTTCATCAATTTCTGGGCAAGGGAATCTTCTTCGAAGGCTCTGGTCTCGAATGCATCTTCTCGGTAGCGGCCAGTGAAGAAGTCCTTTTTATTGCGCAAGGTACCGAGAGAAACACGGAGCCATCCGAGTCCCTCTTCTTGAAGCACCTGCCGATCTGCATCGCTGAGCAAGGAAGAAATAGCGAGCTCAAGGTGAATCAAGATTGAGAAATGGCCTGGTTTAGCGCTGGTGAGGAATCTGGCATGAGAGTCGTTGCCATACATGTGAAGCATCCTCCAACATTGTGTGCCCTTTTCACCTCCGACGGTAGTAGGCTCAGTTTGGGTTTCTACAATACTCCAGTTTACCTTGGACTTGTCGGCGTTGTATTCTGGATTTACAATATCGAGCGGCGGAGTCAGATCGTCTTGGAATATTCTCTGGGTACTGAGTATATGGCTGACTTTGTGGGTGTTCTTGTGGTTTTTGGAAACTCTGCCGAGCTGGAAACAGCTTATGCACAGATCGTAGTCGTAGCATTCGGTGCATGTCACACGTGGCTGAGAGCAGTATATGGAATTCATGCATCCATCACACAAGGCCGCTTCTTGCATTGCCTCATCATCAGGGACTTCAGCGGATACTGGGTCCAGGATGCTGTCGGATGTCTTTGCTTGTCCTATATCTGAAGCGGGATGTTCAGGTGGAGGGCTGAATGGTTGTTCACCTTGTTGTTTGCTCGGAATTGGCGGTGCACTGCTTGTTCTGGCGTACTCCTGCATGTTGACGGAAAGGTCTTCTCTTGAGTGAGCAGGGTTGATAGAAGGATAGGGCCTTCGCCCCGAAGAATCAGCCGAATCATGCGACACGTTTCGTTGGTGTGCATTTTGGCTAGTCCCTGAGAACACAGGCGGTTGAAGATATGTTGCTCCTTCAGACTGTGTCGTCTGAGGTGGCCGTGGTCGATATGGCATATATTGCGGGTTCGCTTGCATATTGTTCCCAGAAGCTGCTGTTGCGTCCACTTCGATTGGACGAGGAACAGGAGGCCCACGACTAGTGTTGTACATACTGTTTGGGTACGGCGGCATAGTTCCTGGAGGCGTGTTTTGGACTGTGGGTCGATACGGGCGTTGAGGCGGCGGCGGTTGCTGTCGGCCACCAACTGGGACTCGAGGCACGCGTTCTTGGAAAGGATAGTACGATGAAGACGACGCCGCGTTCGATCCATCAATTTGTCCATTGGCACGATAGCCTGCTCGACATGTAAGTTGGGTGTCTCCTTGTGTGAGTTTCTCATGTTCCCTCATACCTGGTTGTGTGTATCGAGGTGCGGTAACGAGATCGAGGATACTAGTGAGAACAGGCAGCCAATTCTGGTCATACGAACCCCTGAACCTGCACAATTCTTTATGGTTTGCGTCTAGTCCATGCGCTACATCTTCGTTTGAGATGCTCAGGACGGCTGAGTGCTGTTCGACTATCTAAAGGTTCACATCAGTTCCAATCGGAGAGAAAGTAACGGCTTTCTTACCACCCGGGGACCTAATGGCGTCGTCTCGTAAAACGAATGAATCCTCATTTCTGTGCAGATATTTACGAATCGATTCGACGTTTGGAACAGGCCCTCATTGTCCTTTTCCAGGCTCTTCAGTAAGCCGCGATTAAGAACCTGCCACCCGGGAACAGCCGCTCCAGCGACTAAGGCTGCAACTTGCCCCAAGGTGGCAACCCCAGATCCGCGGTGGGGGGTTCCTAGAAATATGATGCCCGTTGTGGCTGTATGAATCGGTTTGTAGCGAGATTGAAGTGAAGCCTCGATCAAAGCCTGTTTATGGTCAGGTATATGGCACAGGGGTGGTCAAGTTCGGGTTTATCGACGCACCGATTTCACAAGTATACCTCCCAGAGAATGGCATATCCATAGTATTTTCCGTCCCTGCAGCCGTTGTCAGTGTCTGATCCCTACAACCAACGGCGTAGTCATCTCTGTACCTCATTTCCGCGCGTGATCGCTTTGACGCGGTTTAGCAACGTGAGTGCATGGCCATATATATTTTGAGTATTGAACGAGGTACTGGCATTGTATCCATAGGTCCATATCCGCGCGTTGTTCCTCCGTGCGTGAGCTTTGAGGTGTTCGGGAAGGAGGTCGCGAAACCAAATGCAGTTTGTTTCGGGGTGCTGCCATGTTTTTGTTGGCCCACCATTAAGTCCATGGAGGATAAAGATTCTAGATGGACAGTCTCTTAGCCACAGGTACGAGAGCCAGACTCTTGTATGGATTTATACAAGTGCGCGAAACATACTCGCATGTGCACGGCTCATTGCTGTTCGCGGGGTAAACTAGATAGAGACCAGGCTCGGCTTGCTCTTTGAAGAGGACGTAGGAAGTAGACTTTGATTCCTATTAGCTTTACCTAGAATGGTGAGGAAAGAGTGAAGTACCATCACGATTCACGAAACCAAATTTGCTATCGAGGTGGGAGAGGAAAGATGGCCGGTCAATAGGTTTGGCAAATCGAGGAGAAGGGTTCTCAGCTCGAGGAACCATAGATAGGCAGGGCATGTTCTTTTTTTAGTTGTCACACTCATGCTTCAGCCACAGTTCTCACCATGGGGTGCACCGGAGTGCTGAATACTCCTACAATCTTGGAATGGTCACACTGAATACCTAGTCTAGCCCAGCCACCACCTTGGCAACTTTGCAAGGCTCTCTCAGCTGCTGGCCGATGAATTATTATAGACACGAATTGAAACTTAAAAGGTAAGATACTCGCGCAAAGCAATTGTCAAAGTCAGACACTAACAATTAACTTAATTCATAATTAGGTTGATAATGAGAGATGGCTTTATTGAACGAAAAGAGCGAGCAGCGATGGAGTGATAGGACAGAATCTCGAGGATTATCAATAAAGCAATAAGCGCCACATGCAGCATGCAGAAGTTACCCTGCCCTACCTGCCCCTGTTCTGTTCAGTTCTAGATCTCGGCCGCAACCACGCGCACGCGATTTAGACGGTGATCGCGGTGGTGGAACATACTGTTATAAAAATCCAACATATCATAAAATACTAGGCCTCGTCTTCCATTTTTCTAACGATTTGAACACTACAAAATGTTCCAACGAAGTCGCTACGTTGCAACTTGCAGCAGAGGCAGAGCTTCAATCCCAGGATGTAGTTCTAATTCCCTACATAGCCTTGCTTCAATGTGGGTTACTTTCTACCCCATACTCAGGGAGTTCCATAACAAAGTTTCCTCCCGGTTTCGTTGCGGGGTTCTCCCCCTCATTCGCCCCTTTCTCAAGCTCGGACCGAACCGAAGAACTGTCGTGACGTTCGGCTTTGAAATGTAAGTGGGATGTTGGATCTCTTTAGAGATTCTTACAAATCAAGCCCCACGATATATTAAAGTCGAAAGCCTTGACAGTTCCAAGGTTTTAGTTTTGGAAATTCCATAGATACTAGAAAGGTAAAGATTTTATGCCATGGAGCTAAACACCCTTCAAAAGGCGGAGAAGCAACTCACGCTCTTCGTTACTTTCCAAGTAGCATCCGCGAACATCGAGAAGTTCAAGGAAGCACATCGGCCTGTATGGAAAGCATGCTCTGAAGAGCCAGAGTGCCTGCTATTTGATGTATTTCAACACCCAGATCAGCCAGGCCGGTTCAGGTTTGTTGAAAGTCTGGAGCAAAGGGAGAGAGTGGTTTGAAAAGGTGTGTCTGGGGAATCCTCCTACTAGCAATCTAATGGTTTCCACTAGGAGCAGATGACAAAGCCATACTATGCATCGCTTTGGGAAAGATCAAAGCCGTTATGGATCGCGGATAGTAAGTTCCCTGGGTCTGCACTGCTGAGTGGCCACGTGACTGACAATTATCCATTAGTCCATATGGAGTATTTCGAGAGAGAAGGTGAAGGAAGCGTTTGGAGTGATGATTACCTTGTAAGTGGCAAAAAGATGGAGAAGGGGAAGGAGAAGGAGAAGGAGAAGGGGGAGAACTTGCCTCCACATGAGCCGTGGTCGGGTTGGTTCAGCCACTACCGTTACTAGTCATCAACCGCTCAACCCCACGAACGTTTCTATGACCACCTCATCTGCTCATTTGCCGAGAACATATCAGACTGCACTCCCCACACTTCTGATAGATCTACCTACGGCTAAGAGTGTCCCGACAAGAATGACAGTAGCATAATGTCCAATAACATTGCACGTACAAGATCATGACGGTAAAAAAGCTCGCATTTCTCCCAAGATGACGTTGTTGACTTGGTGAGTTCCAAATTTGAGTACTACGTTGATGCGCTTTAGAGAAGAGGAAGTTCTATAAAGACGCTCAGGAGATCACGCCGAATATCATGCTTGCCAATACCTACACGCTGCACTATTCCACTACCCCGTACTTTACAAGATGCATCTCTCATTCGCTTCCGTCACTCTCACTGGACTTTCGTGTCTGTCTGTTCTGGCATCGGCAATCCCTACAAATTTCTCCTTCGCCAACAATCCAACAGGCGAAGGCTTTCCAAAACCGAATGCTCAGCAGTTGGTGGCAATCGAGGCACAAGCACACGGAAGTCTGCCAAATGGCCCTTCTCCATCATCGGTAAAGAACAACACAGTGACTAGCTTGCAACTCATTGCCTTCAATGAGATCTTCGAAACTGCTTTCTTCACTTCCCTCATCCAAAACATCACCAACAACGTTACGGGTTACGCCGTCTCTAACAGCACACTCAGATATGCTTCCCTTGAGGCTCTTGTTGCAATCCGTGCACAAGAAGAACTCGTAAGTGCTATGAGACAACATACTCCAAGGTGCCTAGGTATAGGTACCATGAATACCTTACCTTTGGTCCCTACCTTCATGTATTCATGACTGACCCCTTCCTCCTCCAGCACACCTTGTTTGCCAACAATTCCCTGACCGCACTTGGTGCGAAGCCTGTCCAAACCTGCGAGTTCATGTTTCCCGTGGCCACTCTCCCCGACGCAATCGCTCTCGCATCCAAGTTCACAGACATCGTCCTCGGCACCTTGCCAGCCATCCAGCTGCTGCTAGCTATGTCCAACGACTCAGCCCTTATTCCCGGGATCGGTTCTGTTATCGGCCAAGAAGGCGAGCAAAACGGCGCTTACCGTCTCTTCCAAAACAAGATCCCTAGCGCGCTTCCCTTCCTCACGGCCGGCACTCGCGAGTTCGCCTTCAGTGCTCTGAACCAGAACTTTATCGTTCCAGGTTCCTGCGCTGTTGACTATATTGACCTCCCTGTCTTCAAGCCCCTCACTGTCGTCACAAATGCTATCGCTGCCCGGAACCAGACTTTATCGTTTGAGTTTCCCATGTCTAATGGCTCGACGACTTTCAACGCCAGTTCCTACTCGCTCGCGTACGTCAACCAGCAGAACATCCCCGTGATCGAACCGCTGCAGAACATCACTGCCAATCAGACGTCTAAGACGATGAAGTTCAATGCTGCGTTCCCTTATAATGGCACGACGTTCGGCAATGGCTTGACGTATGCCTTGGTCGTTAACGGTTCTACCACTGGGCTAACCTCCGCCGCTGATGTTGCTGCTATTACCGTCTATGGTCCTGGTTTAATCGAGATCAATTAGTGTTTGACGAGATTGTAGATAGATGTGTATGGAATATATATAAATGATTTACAAGACAGGGTTATAAAGCATACACGAAAAGCAACTTTAATGATATTAACTGTATTGACAATTTACATACTCGTCTCGCATAACCGGTAGTAGCGATTGGAAATCCGCCCTCGCCCCCCCGGCGCCCTCTCGCTTGCAGCTCCAATGTGCTCCAGTCGATCCCCTACACTTGAGACAACTGGGACCAATCAAAACTCGCATGCAGCACTGAAGGGCAAAAGGGCAATCGCCCTTTGATTTTGCGAAATGCAACAAAACTTTAAGGCTTATATTCCATTTCGAGCGATCATGTGGATGCTCACGTGAGCAGAGGAGATAAGGGATGGCAATGGAGATGACGATGAGGATGCTGTATATCTGCACATAATGTTGGTTTCTGACTTCTTAGAGTCGACGTGTGGTATGCACGGCGCAGGGAGAGACAAATCTTGCAAGGAAATTCTGTCTCAATTGATGTAAAGAAGAATTCCGAGAGAAAGAAAAATAAGTGTCGCAAGACGTATCAAGACGGGCTATTAGTAATAATCAACGTGCTCCTTGACACAGCACTGCACTGCACTGCATTGCACTAGCAGAGTTACCAGTCCAGTCAACCTCAGCTGGGAATGACCTCAAATACAATGCTGCATGCACCTCTCCATACCGGCGGTATCTATAGGTTTACATAACCGCACCATCATACCATGCTACCCATGACACGGCACGGCACGCATCGTGAAGAAACGACAATCATACTATGGGTGCAGCGTGCGTAGGGTCTAGACTATGAGGTTCTGCATAGGCGCCGCATAGGTTCTGCAGCTAGACAGGATGCAGATATAAACATAGGAAGGGAGGGTCGTTGCGGCGTTGGCGTTGACGATGGCGCGACAAGGAAATTCAATAGATGTTCTGTAAAGTGCCCAGGCCAGGTACCTTATTCGTTGTACTTGAGGCTATCTCTGTTCATTCTCACCATCCTGCTGAAGTATCTTATATAATCGGTTGATATGTGCTAAGACTGAATTGGTAACTGGTGTTGGCGGTGAACAGGGGACTTGGGAGTAGGCGGTGAGTCTGGAATAAAAGCTTGGTGCAGCTACGTCAGAGTATCTAAGTATCTCTCTCTCGGCCGGCCTTTCTTCGCCATACCGCGTCCCCTCCCCCACCACCACAAATACTACAAGCACAACCTCCACGAGTCCACCTCCTTCACCTCTCCAACAAGCTGCCTTGCCTTACCTTACCTTCAACACCCAATTGCTGCAACCCCCACACCGCACTTGAACTGTTTCCCGCCTTATTGTCTGGCCCCCCCCCCCTTCTCCCATTATCCCCGGCCCTTCGTCTTATGATCTTAGACTGCTCTCGCCTTTAGAGAAACTGTCCATGTCGTTGTGATCTTTCACATCACTTGGTCCATTCACCAACTCGATTCGATTCGATTCTCTTCTCCAAAGCTCACCACCATGTCAAAGACATCTGATCAAGAGAATGCCGAGCTCTCTGACACGCCGCGTCCGCTCCTGCCAGACCGACAAGAGTCTATCCACCCAGCTCTTGATCCCTCGCGGACCAACGTTCCTGTGACGCCTGGCTTCCATTCTAGTGATTTTGACGCAGAGGGTAGCGACCACTCCTCGGAAACCTCTTATTTTGCCCACGACATAAACAAGGTCCGCTCAGCAATAGCCCAGTCTCCTGCTGCTGCGGCGTCTGGCGCCAAATCGAATCGAGATCTCCTGCGCCGAATAAGCCTCACGTCGGGCTTGGGAAGACAAGACTCCCTGATAGACATGGACCCCCGAGCTGCCAACCCCTCCTTGAGTCTTAGTGGGGGCATCATCTCTGCAACCTTCTGCATACCACACACTCTGAAATACAGAAAGGGCGCCGACTGGGTAAGCACGCTCTTCCTAATCTGCGAGGCATATCTAACTGGTACTCTAGGGTCTCGGTAGTCGCCGCGGTACCTCGGCCCTTTTCGATTCCTTTGCCTACCTCTCTTCCGATAAGACGCCTTGGAACCATACACTTGTTGGCTGGACAGGAGAGATAAATCCAGCGGACGAGGAAATCACCCCTCCCAATACACCACCGGCAAATCCTACAGTGAATAAGATCCCTCTAAACAAGAACTCCGCTCCAATTCCCGTCGATGCGTTTGCGAAGCCTGTCGAGCCAGCAACGTCGGAGGGTCTACACATCTCCAAAGAAGACATAAAGGCACTGGAAACGCAATTGGCCCGTGACAAGAAGGGGAGGACTGTACCTGTCTGGCTAGCAGACGACACTGAAGGGATTAGCGATGGAGATTTATATTTGACAGATCAGTCTCGGTGGAGAAGGTTTGCGGAGCATGAACTCTACACGCTGTTCCACTACAAGCAGCACGAGCCTACGAATGGTCGAGCAGAGCGTCAAACATGGGCGGATTATTACAGGATGAACCAAAAGTTTGCCAACCGTATCCTCGAAATCTACAAGCCCGGCGATATAGTCATGATCCACGACTACCACTTGCTGCTACTTCCAAGTATGCTCCGGCAACGAGTCCCGCATATGTATATTTCCTTCTTCCTGCATGTTCCTTTCCCTAGTAGCGAATTTTTACGATGCTTGCCACGCAGAAAGGATATTCTCGAGGGCGTTTTGGGCGCGAATCTGATCGGCTTCCAAGCATACAGTTACTCTCGGCACTTTGTTTCCTGCTGTACCCGAATCGTGGGATATCCTTCGGATACTGCGGGTGTCGATGCATACGGGGGAAAAGTTAGTGTGGGCGTTTTTCCAATTGGCATTGATGCTGCTGCCGTTCAGCACGAGGCCTTTGATAACCCAGTTATTGGCGAAAAGGTCACTGCTCTGCGGGAACTCTACAAGGACAAGAAAATTATTGTCGGTCGAGATCGTCTGGATACCGTGCGAGGTGTAGCACAGAAGCTTATGGCATTCGAGAGATTCCTGGACATGTATCCCGAGTGGAGAGACAAGGTAGTCTTGATTCAAGTCACCAGTCCCACCAGTGTTGAGGAGGAACAGGAAGATGCGGGAAATAAGATCGCAAACAAAGTCTCAGAACTTGTCCTGAAGATCAATGGAGTTTACGGATCATTGGAATTCTCTCCGGTTCAGCATTACCCGCAATATCTATCTCAGGAGGAGTATTTCGCACTTTTACGCGCTGGGGATGTTGCTCTCATTACCAGTGTCCGTGATGGAATGAACACAACCAGTCTCGAGTACGTGGTATGCCAGCGCAACTCTCATGGCCCACTCATCCTTTCCGAGTTTTCTGGAACTGCCGGTAGCTTGAAGGACGCAATTCATATCAACCCTTGGGATCTTTCCGGCGTGGCCCATCAGATTCATTACGCGTTGACAATGGGCGAAGACAAGAAGATGGCAATGCATTCAAGCCTTTATCACCATGTTACCACAAAGAACGTACAGGCATGGTCAACAGGATACATCAAGCGCCTGCTCAGTGTTCTCAGTGCACATAACACACTTATCTCGACGCCGCTTCTAGACAAGGCAATTATGCTTACACAATACAGAGCAGCCACCAAGCGGCTCTTCATGTTTGATTACGACGGAACTCTCACTCCCATTGTTAAGAACCCTAGCGATGCCATCCCGTCTGAAAGAGTCATCCGCACCCTCAAAGCACTGGCATCCGATCACAGAAATGCGGTCTGGATCATCAGTGGTCGAGACCAGGAGTTCCTGAGTCAATACTTGGGTGATATTCCAGAGCTAGGATTCAGCGCTGAGCATGGAAGTTTCATGCGTCATCCTGGCAGTTCGGAGTGGGAGAATCTTGCCGAAACATTTGATATGAGTTGGCAGAAAGAAGTCATGGAGTGTTTCCAAAAATACACAGAGATGACTCCTGGTTCGTTCCCGCGTTCCCTCGATCTCTCAAGGTTCACAACTAACAAATTATAGGCTCCTTCATCGAACGCAAGCGCTGCGCCTTGACATGGCACTACCGCCCATCGGACCCCGAACTCGGCGCCAACAATTCCCGCAAATGCCAGACAGAACTCGAGAAAACCGTTGGCAAGAAATGGGACGTCGAAGTCATGACTGGCAAAGCCAACCTTGAAGTCCGACCAACCTTCATTAACAAAGGCGAGATCGCTAAGCGCCTTGTTGCCGACTATGGTAGTGAAGTTGGCGAACCACCAGAATTTACTCTCTGCTTAGGAGATGACTTCACGGACGAAGATATGTTTCGCGCCCTCAATGGCAGCAACCTCCCGGTTGACCACGTCTTCACTGTCACCGTGGGCGCAAGCTCAAAGATGACACTCGCGCACTGGCATCTCCTCGAACCCTCAGATGTAATCAGTAGTATTGCACTTTTGAATGGTGGCGATAGTGATTTGGCTGATCTGGGCCCGTTGGCAGTTGTCGAAGGCAGAATCCCCGAATCGATGCCTGGTGAGATACATTGAGTGCGTTGTACAATTGTGGAGTGATTGCATTTTGGGGTCAGGCGTGGATGGGCGTGGTGTGGCGAAGCTTCTTGGGAGGTTGCTTTGGGTCAAGTTGTATTTATACGCGCAGACTTTGGTAAATACGGAATAGATAGAAAAAGAAGTACATTGAAATAACACAGGCGTAAATTACATCAATTATGGATAATATACCTGCATAAGTGTAGATGATATACTTGCTACTGCATTGGAGTAGGTAAAGCAAGTAGACTTAAGTGGGCTGAGCCGCTGAGGACTCGGGTTCATAGCACATGCACTCTACTCTCTTTAGCACTGCCAATTTCATAGATAGGGCTATCTATATATCATTCAGTCATGATTCTAGATCGTCATCTAATGCTTAATAATAAGCTATGTGTATGAAATTATATACATTCCGGGCTGTGGATGTAACTACATATAGGCGACTGTTCAACATGGAGAGTATACGCAACTACCAATACAACCAGAAGACCTATTGGACTCTACCTCTCGTTGCAACAGGCCAAATCTCCTCAATCACACCATTACGGTGTGCGTAGTAGAAGTCATGCAGGTTCACAGTTGGATCAATATGACTTGGAATCATTTCCACCCTCGCACCAATGGGAATATCGGGCTTGTTCTCCTTCCATTCGAGCCAAGCGTGTTCATCCCCCATAGGCGTGTAAGTGACATCAGGCATATCCTTTGGTTCTGCAAACCCACTATCAGTGGTCAACGTCTTCAGACCAGCATCGATAGTAACACGACGTTCGGTTGCAGATTTGCTGATAACCGTCGAAAGGATAGTTAGACTATGAGAGAAATAACTGCCAACTGCATTCCTGTAGTCGGAATCCATGAAAATGAAAGAGCCTGGCTGCACTTCTGTGACACCGGGGGTCGTGGCGCAAAACTCGGCAGTCCCCGTTCCTCCAGTAGTGACGACTTGGATGTCGAATCCTTTCCCCCTTAACAAGGTCGCAGTTCCGGTGAGAATCGCCATGGAAGCTCGGCATTCTTTCTCTCTTTCTTCACGTCCATGGACATGCTGGAGATGTCCCTCATAGCCTTGAATCCCGAGAAGCTTCAAATGACTGAGTGTCGAAATGTGCTGCGCAAGAGCCGGCGCCAACTCAGGAGCGACTCCAGTACGATGCAAGCCAACGTCAAGGTCAATAAGAACTTGGATTGGCTTCTGGATGCCAGAATCTCTTAGCGCCGTGTCGATAGCCGTAGCTCCGATTTCACTATCAACAACTATTTGGATTCCTGGATGTTTGCGAAAAAGCTCAACGAGACGAGCAACCTTGACTGGTCCGACTATCTCACAGGTGATCAAGAGATCCTCGATGCCTTCTGCGGCCATGACTTCGGCTTCGCTCAGTTTGGCCACACATGCTCCCTTGGCGCCTGCCGCGATCAGCTTTTTGGCAAGAATGGGGCTTTTGGTTGTTTTTAGATGCGGTCTGATATTAACAGCCAGCGGCTTCAGGAGCAGCATCAGCTTTTGGATATTCTCCTCCATTATGTCGAGATCGACAATCATAGAAGGCGTATCAAGGCTCTCGAGCCGGTCTCCAGGCTTGGGGTCGTACATCGAGTGCGTCTTTACTGATCTGAGCGTAAAGCGTTCAAGACTTGACGTTATAACTTTCTTTTCCGGAGATGTAAAGCTTGTCTCTATGTTGGTGTTACTTGTCAACACCGATAGGCGAGTGTGAATATAGAGGTAGAATAATTAAGCTGTTCTTGATATCTGTAACTTGTTTACACGGTTTAAATGAAAGATGTTATGTTTTTAGATTGATCCACTAGAATCTTGGCGAAAGTAGGAAGTAACGTAGCATTTAATACAACACCAAATGACTAATACCGCACCCATAAAGTTGTTTATAACTGAGACTGCATTCAAAGTGTTCTTTATGACTGAGACCGCACTCTTAGGGTAGGCGGATGAGGTAGTCGTATTCAGGTAGGAGATGGAGAGCTCGAGGAAATACACATTTGCAAAAATGGGGGTAGTGCAGGGGGAAGTAACACAGCTGCGGCAAGGTTAGCTAAATGTAGGAAGTCTTCTTAATAGACTCTCTTAACAGAAAAATAATTATTATAGCAAAAAATGTTATAAGAAGATAAAATTAATTAAAGAACGGTAAGAATCCTATATAAGAGTTTGGGTTAGGACCTAAAAGTGGAGCTGGTGGGGCGCCTACTTTTCCAGACACCAAATTATACTGTGTTTTTTATTATACCTCTAGTATATAGCATGAAAACTGATAAGAGTT
The DNA here is from genome assembly GCF_007821495.1 of Lachnellula hyalina. Classification (NCBI taxonomy): domain Eukaryota; kingdom Fungi; phylum Ascomycota; class Leotiomycetes; order Helotiales; family Lachnaceae; genus Lachnellula; species Lachnellula hyalina. The sequence continues at coordinate 32,748 of NW_022157280.1, forward strand.
TAGAGAATTAGAGTCGTGTAAGGCTGGTATTGTTTGTGTTCTAGTTACATTGCAACACCATTCAAGATGACTCTTAAAAGCAAGGAGTTCTCTATTTCCTTAGCACGTGAAATAAGTTCTTCAGCATCCCAGTTGGCCCATACCAATGTGCCTCTAAGAAACCTCGCCTCCGACGACGCAAGCCACACTAGAAACTGGCCAGGGAGCTCAACTAGACTGAATCAGCAAACATAATATTAGAGGTGGATGGGTTATAGCTGGAAAGTTATCGCCGGATCATGGCTATAATCATATGCAGCCTGGTTAACGTACCTTCATCCAGGCCCTGTACGTCCGTGTTGGCGTTTATTTCCGTATCAGTAATCCCTGGCTGCACATTCACAACATGCAGCTCAGGGTTCTCGGCCGCAACAAAGTCGAACATTCTAGTACTGGCCAACTTGGTCACGGCGTATGCAAACACATCCTCCACTGGTGCTACCGGTGCCAAGTGTGCGATAGAAGAGGAAATATTAAAGAGCTTGGCTCCTGGGGCTGCCAAAGGGATGAAAGCCTGCACAGCATTGAGCGACCCGATAACGTTGACCTCGAATCCGCGTCGCAACTCGTTCACGTCGTAGGTAGCCACACCTCCGTAACTGGTGAGAACTCCAGCATTGGAAACAAAGATATCGATCTTGCCCACCTGGACCACAATGCTCTTCAGAGCACCATCAATAGATGCGCGTTTTGTAGTGTCGGCAGTTTCGAATAACACTCGAGTTGCAGGTCCGGCTGCGGTTATAGATGAAGCAGAAGTCTGAAGTCGATCGAGACGGCGACCAAGAATAGCCACAGATGCAGCACCCGCCTGAGCAAACGCGATGGCAGTGGCTTTGCCTATACCCGTACCTCCGCCTGTTACAACGACGTTCTTACCAGCTGCTGAGAGCTCCGGTCGTGAAGGTGATATGAACGGATATGGTTTATCGTGCCATGTCTCGGTGAAAGAGGTCCATCCAAAAGGCGGCATTTTGTAGTTGCAAGATAATGGGTTGTGACAGTCTGAAGTGATAGGGTGCTTTGGACCTGAGCCAATTGTAATATTTGATAAAAATATAAAGAATGATATCTATCGGATCAATAACTAGAAGTGAGCCTGCAGCCTTTTATATAGTACTCTCCTTAATGAATTGAGATAAATAAAGGATTCATGGGATGCCTATGTCACAGCTTCCGCGGAACCTGAAATTGTCAGCTGGGAGTATAGGCCTGCAATGGAAAATGATTGAGAATCTGAGATGCCTCGTATATTTTTAACAGCCTCCGCGGAAGCCCTTATAAATCGGCTTAGCCAAGAAGCGCTCTTGTCCACTGAAATTACTATGGCTTTGTTTTATCAGCGATGTCTTCTGCGGAAGACTAAGGGAAGTGAGCTAATATAGCCACCATAAATGGCTGAACCTCGACTTCAAGTAAATATGAGGATACACTGCTGCTAGACTATGAGACTATTGGGTTTTATTCTTATGACTCCAGACTGCCAGGTTACGTTTGCCTCAGCTTCGGTTTCACGCGCTAATGTATAAAGGCCCCAGGATTGTCACCGGCTGCTTCAGCCCATATACATGCTCGGCCCCATTCTCTATAAAGTAGAACGGCAACACCTCCTCACTTAACAACTGGCCAGCTACTACTCTATCGTTACGCTGTCCTTGTTGAAATGCCATGCGATCATACCGAACAAGCTCTTTGCATGCCTCCCCGATCCTTCTAAGTGGCTCGTGGGATGTCTGCAGTACCATTTCCTCTACATACAGCAGCGCCATGTCCGCTAGACGTCTATCAAATTCTAAACTCCCATGATTTGGCTGGCACATGTTGTTCGCGGTTAGGCATACCAAACCCGATACATGTGCACACGCAGTCATCCTGTGAAACCGTCTCGTCAGCTCCAGTTTGAAGACACAGAGAGCTTCAAAACACAGTACTTACCAGACGAACGCGGCATCTTTCCCCTCCATGCTCATGGACAATTTCAAGAACTCCCGCGATTCGTTCACGAGTGTTTCCCAACCTTCTGGAAGTGGGGCTATCAGTGGTACTGGCATTGCCGCGTTTCCGTTGGCAGCCCTACACCCATAGTCTTGCAACTTTTCCATCCAACGTGCGTCCCAGGAGTGAGCCAGACTCACCAAGCTCAGGCATGACAGACGAGTACCATACAAGATCCCGAAGTATCTCAACATGCCAGGGGAGCAAGCCTGCGATAAAGCATTAGGACTGAAAGACCCCGGCACATGAGATGCCCAGTCGTCCAACATGCGACGAATCTGTGTCATATTATCGGCTCTAGTTTCAGGTCTCGTTTGCGCTCGTACCGAATACAGGCAGTCGTAAAGGCTTCCTTGAATCCGGGCCAACTGCACTCGAGCGCGGAAGAAGTTGAACCTAAAATGATCATCCGCGCCAACAACAAATCCTGCCTCATCTTCGCCAGGCTGTTCCGCCGGTAAATCTAGATCGATGTCGATGTCTTGTTGGAGGGGTGCTTGTTTGATTCGCATACTGATATCCCTATCAAGAATGTATATTATCCAAAATACACGGTTCCGCTGCAGGGCATCCAAAGCATCCAGATGCTCAGAGCTTCTGTGACTTTGAAGTCTAAGTCTGTGTGCTAGGCGTAGAGCAGTAGCCACCAGCATTGTAGGTGGTCCCATATCTTGGGCCCCTTGATATAACATGACTAACCCAGCTAGCACCTGAACGTTGATGAGGCTCACATCGCGCATCGTGACCTCAGTCAATACTGACTGTGCCTTATTGAGATATTCGGCAGTGGTTTTGGTAGAGAACATATCTATTGGATTGCTTCCACGATAAGCAAGTGCAAGGACCACGTTGATTGCAGCCCAAGATGCGCAGTCTCTCTGATCTGGATACCGATACCAATTGTGTATGGACTTTAGCAATGCCTCTGAATGAAAGAGTGGAAGGACAGAATTGAAAGTTGTTAGATATTTCTCAACAGCTGGCAAGACCTCCGGTAGTGGTGGCAATTCCATCGATGCATGGTGGCGTGTCTCGAAGAAGCCAGCCTCGTCTCTAGGAAGGTTTTGTACCGGTGATGAGGAGATAGGAGAGACGCTTAGTTCAGGCACGAGGCCTTCAAGCTTGCTGATATTCTGCAGGGCCTGACTAAGGCGAGTCTCGAGATGCTCGAGACGAGATTTTACATGATCCTCTCCTTTGCTGGATCCCTGCTTCCGCGCTGATGTTTTCCGACTCGCAGCTGTATGAGTGCACTCCCTCTTGTATATCACACAGTGAGAACAAACAGGTTTCTGCCCATCGCATTTAATTCTTTTGTTATAGCAGAGGTCGCATGCCTACTTAGGAATTTCGTCAGCGTTGAAAACCTAATAGGTATGTAGAGTATACGAAAATTAAGATTAACGTACTTTTCTAGGAGCGCTTTGTTGCACCATAATGACTTAAAACTTAGGATGTTCGTAATAGTAATAATCGTAAAAAATATTAATCTATAAAATAGAACTGTTTTCCTTAAAGATAGAATTTTACATATAAGAGACTCTAGATTACGATCCGGTTCCGCGGAACATCAGCTGACAAATATAAACATTCGGACTTTAAGAAACTATGTCGGAAATAAGATAATACGAATTTCAAAAGGTAAGAGCTATGTCTGAGAGAGTCTATTTACATCTTTGAGAAGATCTTTTACATCATCTCTTATACTAAAGATATGAGTAGAAGTATTTCATTTGCTAGTTTTAATGTAGGGATTCAAGTCTTGCACTTAATACAATGGACGTGAAATATATTACAGCTGAATGGCACTTGACAGCAACTTTACAAGGTGCGGCAAAAGCCCGATTTCAGTGAATTTCCACGCTCCTGTGGTACGCAAGACAATACAAGGTATGTACCAAGTCTCGCCGTCTCGGCGACTGAAGACACGCTCCTCAAAGGGCGTTAAATCGTGCGAGTTACAGACTAAGTGTTGAAGGGTGTGACCGTCAAACGAAATACATGTTTTAAACTCACCCACATCATACTTATAGGTCTTCTACCGACCAATGTCGGCTGCTGGCAAACGTAGTTCTGGAGTCGAGATGGCGAGATATGGGGGAGTAGTCTGCCAGTAGACCAGCCGTCTTGGCACACCTATCAGAGAAGGCGGGTTGGGATAGTGAACGCAAATTCGAATCAATGATGTATTGGTTATTGGGTATGATGAGCTGGAGGATTAAGTATTAGGAGCTCGTAATTTAATGGATATATTCGAAGATTGAGAGACAGAAAAGGGGGATGATAGCGTGACTTGACGAAGCTTTTGGATAACAGGAAGGGCTTAGAGATCCAGACGTAAAAATCTTGGATTCTACAGAAGAAAAATCAAACAAAAAATGACCTTTCGCCGCTCGATTCGGCTGACGCCACCAATAAAGCCCATTATTTGAACACTCGTGGGTCAGCCGGTATATTTACCTTGTAAGATCCACGGGATCGCCGCAAAAACGAATGTGTGGGACCGTCCCAAGCGTGGGTGGACCACAGATGACAGGTATTATCTGCATATGTGATGCTAGGGCTAACCTGCAGAGGAAAACGTGGGATGATCCATATTTATATACTCCTTTTATGGACTTCTGTGCTAGCTGCTTGCTTGAGCTAGAGGCGCCGTGATTTAGCAACCAATGATTCTTGATGTGATCAGATTGAATGAAGCATTCCAATCTTGGATTGGGAGGATTATCAAAGCCCGCGTTTGAGATAATGCAGTGTTAGTTCGCGAATATGTCTCGGAGTTTAAGTTGGAGAACCCTTAAACTCTCGTGGGTAACCTCTTGACATTTTTGGATGTGAAACCCAAATAAAGCTTCGGGTAGCGCCACAGGGTCGTGGTTAGAGGAGAAACCGTCTTTGGCGGAGGCCAAGTACTTGGGATCGTGTTAGTTGGGAAGACTACCTAGTGTACTAAGTCAGCGGAGTATCACGAGTTTTAGACAGATCTGAATAGGCCTGGAGCTACTTGTGTTAATGGTGTGAAGTGTGACCACTGTGAGACTACGAATTGCGGGTTAACGTTGCGTTGAATCAGTTCTTGTCTTTAATGGCGGCTCTTGATTACTTTGCCGTTATATCTTGAACCTGCTGCACACGTGGTTGAGAGGTACGAGTATCTGAGCACTACTCGTAAATATGTGGCGTCGTATTCTTGGCGAATACCAGCCAGTCCAGGCAGGCCAGGCCACCCCACCCTACAGGGCCCACGCCAACCAACCAACCCCCCGTTAGCTGGCCGGCGCTCTCCCGCTAAAATGGCCAAGGCTTAGGGGCTTCCCCAGCGAATGTTTAGGCTCTACCCACCCACGTTCTGATTTGTGTGCCTCTGATTGGCTGTTACCAACGACATCCTTCTTTTTGCTTTCAAGCAGACCCCCAGGGACATTTGGACGTCCCAGAAAAGCATGCAAATGTTGGACAGGAAAATCCAATGAGCTGCAGTATGCAAGGGCATATGGCGGATATCTAATCTTAGCTGTTGTCGCGTGCAGCCTCCGTACAGTTTGTGAAGTTATCTTAAGACTGGGTATGATTTACCAAACGAATGATTGCATTGTGTAGCAATGCTACCGAGTATTTTAGCAGCCGCTGAATATCAGAACGGAAAGGAACATTCCTCCGAATTCAAGTCCACAGGTACTCGGGACCACGTTGTTAGATTGTTTGGCTCCGCCGCTCCTGGATGTTTATACATCGCTCCCGCCAAGACGCCTCTTATCGAGGACCAGGTAGGATGTGAAGGCTCCAGCTCTCTCGACCGATTTGGACCTGTAGCCGACCCACCGGGCTTAATATTCTAGAAGGCTTCCTCTTCAGGATGTATCGATGCTATTGCGTTACAGTTCTCACACGTGTGGTTATATTTAATTGACTGGTCCACTGGTCTTTACCTAATGGGCATAAAGTTAGATTATTCCCAGGAAACAGAGCCTATAAAAGTCCCTTTTTCGGGGACATCCCACGGTCCATTACCCCGAGAAGCGGGTTGGCGTGCCACCCCTGCGGAATTCGAGATGCCAGTCATGTAAGTAAATATTGGCCCTGTCGAGATTCGGATCGTGCCTGGATAGAGAGCTTTGATTGGCTGCATCACAAGCTTTTTCCGTGTTTTTAAGTGAGTCTTGGAACGCCTCAAGCCTAGAAACTAACATACGCCTTTCGTTCTTAGTTTCATATCCACTTCTATCAACTACCTCCCTCTACTCCGTATGATTCCAGATTCTCTGCCCATCAAACCGCATTTCGTACGATCAAATGCACACGCGTCTAAAGTCGTCACGCTATTTGGCTATTAACTTGCATTTTGGTGGATTTAATAGGGCATATTAACATCAACGGCCCAAGAAGTGCCTATCATCCGAGACCCTTAGGTGCATCTTTAATCTTCCCGTCTCGGTATCACCAAGGGTGCTTCTCGCCAAGTCTTCCGCTCGTCCAATTGTCGTCGTGGCTGGTTGGAGCTTCCTATTATTCAACTTCAGCCGTCCCTAAGTGCAGTCCCACGCCCGGACGCGCTCCGAGAGAAAATATCGCATCCTTGCCCCTCGCCGCAGCTTAGCTTCTAGCGTTCCATTACAGATTGTCCTGCATCCATCCTCGAGGCAATATAAGTCCTGCTGCGGCCCCCTCGATTCTTGCTCCTGGATCTTCACTCTAGTCCAGCCTATGACAACATATCGTCGTCGAGAAGTCAACTAATCTTTGTTTTTTCATTTGTTGTTGAGACAAGCTCAATACAATGGCTACTGTCACTGCCACTGCCATTGCCAACAAGACCTCTGGAGGCAACAACGCCTTCCACAACTTCAACAATGACTTCGCCCACATCCAAGATCCCAATGAGCGACGAAGACTTGCTCTGGCCGAGGTCGACAAGGCTCCTTTTGGATGGTACCATGTTCGTGCTTGCGTAGTCGCTGGTATAGGTTTCTTCACTGATTCCTACGATGTAAGCTATAATTCACAACTAGATATTAGAGTCTTATCTCACTTTGATTAGATATTTGCCATTAACTTGGTTACCGCTATGTTGGGTGTCGTGTTCTTCAACAACAAGAAGTCCAAGGGGACCATTCCTACAAACTCAGATACCGCCATCAAGGTCGCTACATCTGGTGGAACTGTTCTCGGTCAATTGGGATTCGGATATCTTGCCGATGTTGTGGGTCGCAAGCGCATGTACGGACTCGAGTTGATCATTATTATCTTTGCGACTCTCGCTCAAGCTCTCTCATCCCCATCGCCAGCTATCTCGATTACGGGTCTCATTATTTTCTGGCGTGTGATTATGGTAAAGTCAATCCACCGAGCTGAAGAACACTGCTAATTGAACAGGGTATCGGAATTGGAGGTGACTACCCATTGTCCTCCGTCATTACCTCTGAGTTTGCTACCACCAAATGGAGAGGAGCCATGATGAATGCAGTGTTCGCCATGCAGGGTATTGGTCAATTCACCGCCGCAATCATTGCCTTGATTGTCACTTCTGGCTTCAAGGAGTCCCTTGAGACAGGTAAGAAGATCGGAAAGGTTGGAGCAGCCACCAACTGCACTGGTGTCTGCCAACTGGCTGTCGACAAGATGTGGCGTGTTATTGTCGGGTTCGGTGCTGTTCCCGGCTGTATCGCTCTCTACTACCGTCTCACCATCCCAGAAACCCCTCGTTACACTTTCGATGTCGCACGCGACGTTGAGAAAGCAGGAGAAGATGTCCAGGCATACATAAAGGGCAAATCTGAAGGCCATCCAGATGAGATCCGCCGTGTTACCACCATTGCTCAATCATCCCAGGCTCTCGAGATCCCTAAGGCATCATTCAAGGATTTCATTCACCACTACGGTCAATGGAAGAACGGAAAGATTCTCCTCGGTACAGCTGGTTCATGGTTCTTCCTCGATGTTGCCTACTATGGCCTCGGCCTTAACAACTCCATTATCCTCACTGCTATCGGATGGTCTGGTGGTAGCAACATGTACGAGGTATTCTACAAGAACGCTGTTGGTAACTTGATCCTCGTCTGCGCTGGTGCTATTCCAGGTTATTGGGTTTCAGTCGCTACCATCGATACTCTCGGCCGCAAACCAATCCAAATAATGGGTTTCGTTCTCCTGACCATTCTTTTCATCGTGATCGGATTTGCCTACAACCATCTTTCCGGACATGCCCTTCTCGCCCTTTACGTCCTCGCACAATTCTTCTTCAACTTCGGACCCAACTCCACAACATTTGTTGTCCCTGGCGAGTGCTTCCCAACTCGATACCGTTCGACTTCTCATGGTTTCTCCGCTGCCTCTGGAAAAGTCGGTGCCATCATCGCTCAGTGTGTGTTTGGTCCTCTCCGAACCCGTGGCGCCGCACCTGGTGCTACCGGCAAAGCTGCCTCTCCTTGGTTGGACCACGTCATGCAGATCTTCGCTCTCTTCATGTTGTGTGGTGTGTTTACCTCGTTCTTAATACCGGAGACCAAGCGCAAGACTCTTGAGGAATTGGCTGGTGAAGTTCCAGGGTAAGATTTGATTTCCCCCTTCCTCGTCGTTCAAATAAAAACAAGCCTAACTTTTCGCTCGCAGAACACCCAACTACGACCCAGTCAATGGTGGTCCGCGTAAGAACTCCCGCGGCGGGTCAGAAGAAGTCCCTGAAATTAACGCTGGTCCCGAGAAGATCGTTTGAGATCATTCAGCGCTTGGTCTTTTCATACACAAATAATCAATATTACATAAAACGGACCAACTTTGGTTGCTGGGAGGACGGATTGCTGCTAGATACCTCTTTTCTTTGTATGTAAACCATGATTTTGGGTCATAAGATAGATGATGGGTGTAATGAGATATGGGTATCAATATATCATTGGTCAACATACTGCTTGCCTCTATTCGTCGTTCAGTGATGATTCCTGACCAAATGGTGGCTGATTTCGCGCCGAAAAGGAAGATAGAGTCAAAACACACACTTTGTTCCCATATGAACTGATGTTGCAGTAGCAAAGTTTGAGGTCCTTAATGCTTCCTGTATAAAAAGATAAATACACTCTTGTGTTTCTTCTATCGTATTCTGTCAAAATAAAGCATAGTGCACCACGGTCCACAAAATCTTCTACTAAAAGCAAAGCTTCGAAACCATGTAAGAGAACTTTATTAATGAACACAACTTTGGTTGCAATGGGGATACCGAGAGTGCCAAGAGATTTGCTGCAAAGTTAACAACTAAGAGGGGAGCCGAGCGGCGGCTGCAAACGGAAATCCACTGTGTACTGGTTTTGATTCATTGTTTTTTCTTCATTTTATGGGAAGGAAAGGACGTGGATATATGGAGGAGTTTTGCAGGTTTAGCATGTTAAGGTTAGATGGAATGTGAATTGTGGCCTTGAGGTCGTATTTTAGGGGGTGGAAGGATGAATGGATGAACGGATTATATGGGTATAAAGATGTCTTCTGCTTGTGCAATATTTTACTCCAATGCAGATAGGAAAACATATTACTTTTTCTTCTTCATGTAGGTTTTTACAAGGAAGATGGACTTTAGATCTTGAATATGAGTTCTAATGACCAGTGAGTGTCAGTTTCGGATTCTTATTCTTGCATAGGGCTTAGTGGTCATTTGTTCGAGCGTTTGTTCACTTACTAGTCGACTTGCTGTCAAGTCCAGATTCACCTTCGTTTGATTTCGCTGCTTGATAAGATTATATTTCGAATTAGGTGTCATGGTTAAAATTAGAATGAACCCATTCCAACATAATGTGCGAGGCTTGGGTACAGGTTTGACAAGGCAGACAGGCTCACAATAGTATGAGCCTCCAAGGTCGCAGATCATGCTTGGGGTGTAAGAAAGCCGCCTTGCGAGAAATATATAAGATTCTACGGAGTGGATCGAAGAGCGCGTATGGTGTTTGGGTATAAAAGCCTCTTGTTTACACATACTACTAGATCTACAATACCATGATCATATATCAAAGATGCTCACCTGAAGGATTCCTGTTCGAAGATTTGATTTATTCTGTATTACACAAAGTGGACTTCTCACCTTTAAGAAATAAGACATATGTAGTTTCGGGACATTCATTGTCATATACATGGTTCCGGAACTCGCAAGCGCTATACTGTCGTGTATCATTTTTCAATTCACGTTTAGCAAATCTCTATCTTCTTTTGCCTTTCAAAAGTCATCAGATCTAAAAGCCAGCAAAATCAGCTTCTCATATTACTTGTTCATGAATTATCTACTTATCTTACCTCGCAGCTTTTCTAGCTGACAACGAAATTATATCCATCGCTCTCATCGTTTCTTAGTCCATGGAGGAGTTGCATCACTTCCATAGCAACTAATGCATGGTCCCTACCATTTTTAGTTTCAACCAAATCATCAAATGCGAGGGGTTTAGTAGCCTACTTTTCTCTCAGTCAATATCTTTGAAAATCACTTTTCGTAAACCGCAAGTCACGTGGACGACCACCTATTGATTTAGCGAGAGAGAATAGGGGTCCTGGGCCCCAAATTAGATTAGTAGGACTTCAGTGAGTCACAAGGAAGTTATTTCATAGCTTAGATTATAGTTTAATCCCGACTCGCACAAACCTCTAGCTTCTTCATCATCTCAACGATCACCACCAAAAAACATGAAGTAATACATCATAATAAAAAGCCGCCTCAAATCCAAAATGACCAGCATCAGAAGACCACAAAAGGCGCCGAAGGGTCTAGTTTTCAATTCAAGTCCACTAAAACGAAATTTTGACGACAGCTCTACCCTTAATCAAGGACCTAAAGTGAAACGACACTGCGAAATCTCACCGCCGCCACAATTCAGCGTCAAGGCCCGTATTCTCATTTTATCAGACACACACGGCGCGGAAGCTCTCCCGGAAAAAATAACCGAACCCGTAGATCTCGTTCTTCACTGTGGCGATCTATCACAGGGCGGAGAATTGGATTCCTATCGCAAAACTATTGCTCTACTGTCATCCATCAGAGCCCCTTTGAAACTTGTTATCCCAGGAAACCATGACCTCAGCTTAGACGAAAAATACTGGTTTGCAAACTGCAAGCCAGAAGGCGCTCATATTCCTTCCGAAGCGAGGGCGATATGGAATGGGAAGGAGACAGCCGGTATCAAACTCCTGGAGACGGGAACTCATGAGCTTGTACTGGAGAACGGGGGAGTGCTGAGAATATACGCAAGTTCTGCTACTCCCATCCCAATGCGGGGTGCAGATTGGGCGTTCGGATATGAGACTGATCAGGATATATATAATCCCGTTGGAACGGGAATTTCATACGGGGTGAATGCCTCGACAGCAAGGACTGAAATCCCAGATGATACGAAAGTAGACATTATGATGACGCATGGACCTGCAAAATACCAGTTGGACAAGACGAGAAATGGGGACAGCGTTGGATGTCCACATCTATTCCGGGCGCTGAGGAGGATAAGGCCGAGAGTTCATGCGTTTGGACACGTGCATGATAGCTGTGGTGTATCCCGCATCTTGTGGGAAGAAGAAAGGGAGCCTTTGCCTGCAGATGACGACGGGATTGATGATGGGGTCAAGGGAGAGAAAGGGGTGCAAGTGAGAGATGCTAATGGTGTGCAGCTGATTGAAATTGTGGAGAGGAATGAGGGGATGGAAACACTGCTTGTCAATACTGCGCTTATGGGTGACGATGGAAAGCTGGAAAAGGGTGCCGTGGGTACTTGAAATGGATCTTCCTTTGACGGAATGAAGTGCCATATTGTATTAACCAGTTGCCAGTCGCAACGATCTGAATATATCGAAGTCTGAGTGGTGCGTTGGGACTAAAGAATTATACCCATCCATCATATTAAAACCAGGACATCTCGAAATACCTAATATATTCCAACCTGGATGTTAAACTGTTGGAAATTCATATAAGCCAACTTCAATCTTGATATTACCTACCTCAGTAAGTAATGTATGACAATCACGTGATGAAAGTACTCGAACTTCATTTTAGCTATAGCTTACATGGATCACCTGCGGTAATAAGAATCTACAAAGAGAAGTATCGATTTTACCAAGCAGTCAGAATGGAAGTCATTACTCATCCAATATGCAGCTCGCTACTTTAGGCCCGAATAAGGAATTGCACGTGCCTTCGGACTGTTAGATAAAACCCGCTTTTGAACTCCTTACCTCCCTTCTCTGCATTTGTGAAGCTTTCGGGGCTATAGAACTCTCCGCCCAACGGGACATAAGGCATAAGCTTCATTGATCCGTCTTTGAGTCATGGCGTTGCATCCATGATATAAATACTAATAAGGCAGAGCCCGCTGCCACAATGACGGCACCAAGGTGTATCAGAAGAGGCACTTCAAGACCATCCAGGCACTTCAAGACTATTCAGTAACCATCACCGCCAATGTCAAGCCCCAACATCCTCATCTCAGGTTCCGGAATCGCAGGCAGTGTCTTCGCATTCTGGCTTCTCCGTGCCTACCCAGACGCCACCATCACCATAGTAGAACGCGACCCCTCACTCCGCCTGACAGGTGCCAGCGTCGATATACGCAGCACAGCCGTAGATATCATTAAATGGATGGGCGCCGAACAGGAGATCCGCACCCAGAGCACAAAGGAAGAGGGCGTGCAACTCGTAGACGCGCAGGGCAGGGCCGCGGCAACGCTGCGAGCGAGCGGTCGGTCAGACGTCCAGAGCATCACATCGGAATTCGAGATCTACCGCGGCGCGCTCGCGAAGATTTTCATGGACCCGATCGAAACACGAGTAAAACTCATCTTTGATGAATCGGTTGATAGTTTCGAGCAGCGTGATGACGGCGTCGTGGTCACGTTTGCAAGGAGTAAGGAGGTGAAAACGTACGATTTCCTCGTGGCGGCTGATGGTTTTGGCTCGAGGATCCGCGGTATGATGCTGGATAGCAAACCGCAGGAGCAAGTCTACGACGAGGGCGTTCATATAGCGTACTTCACCATCAAGAGCGACATGCTCCAGGGCAGCCGTCTGGCGAAATGGTATAACGCGACGGGTGGACGCGTGGTTTTCCTGCGTCCTGATAACGATCCTGATGGGCGCACGAGAGGCAATCTCATGAACGTGACGACGAGTGCAGATGTCGAGACGAAGGAGAGACTCAACAGAGCTTTTCGCGAGGGCAACGATAGCTACATGACGCTTATGGAAGAGATGTTCGGCGACGCGGGCTGGGTGGCTCCCGAGGTGTTGCGTGACATGCGCGAGAGCGATGACTTCTACTGCTCGCTGTTCGGGCAGATCAGAGCACCCAAGTTACAAAGTGGCCGCGTGGTCCTGCTGGGCGATGCCGGCTATGCGACGCCTGGTTTCGGCACCAGTTTGGCCATCATTGGCGGCTACGTGCTTGCTGGGGAGCTGTTGAATCATCCTGGCGATGTCACATCGGCTTTGCAGCGGTATGAAGGGCTCATGGCGCCGTTCGTAAAGGAGTCGCAGGGTGGGGATAAGGCGATGCAGTATTTCAACCCGCAGACGCAGACGGGTATTAGGATCAGAAATGCGCTTTTGGGTTTCGTGACGGGGATGAGGCTGGATAGATTGGCGATGGCTGGAGCTTCAATGCTAGGGTTTGGCGAGACGAAACTATCGATGCCTGATTATCAATGGCCGGCAGAGCGAAAGTGATGATCTTGCTTTCCCAGAGAAGTGGTATAGGTTTCTCCCCTCTTGTATAATATCTCCTGGTCTTAGTAGCCTTTAATATAACGCCCCTTTTGTATGACTCCCTTCCCATATTCAAAATAAGAAGAGCAGGTTTACTATTTCAAGAACCCTTCCTACCACTGCGGGGAACACTATTCAGAAGCGGGGTAGAATTCAGGGGTAATTTGGAGACACTGAAAAACGCATCAGACGTGAGAGGTCCAAGTAGTTGTATTTCCATATTTTGAATCATCTCCCCAAGCTACCCACAACACTCCCAACCATAACCGCAACCTCCCTCTCCCAGTTCCCTTCTATACCCCTCCTTTCCTTCTCCGCCAATCCACTCGGCGCCTGACTCCCCCTAACCACACACTCCCTAATCGCATCCCTAACCCCATTCCGATTACTCTTCAACGTCCGCGCGCTAACACCACCTCTATTCATAATCTCCATAACCTTCGTGCTCAACCCCCCTGCTAACGTTCTCCAGAAATAACTCGCTAGTGACCCGGTCTCCAGACTCGTTAACAAGGGTTGTAGGAAGTTGGGTGGCGGAGGAAGAGATGGAAGAAGGGGATGCGTTGGTGGGACGGTGGTAGATAGAAGGGAGGATAAGGCGAGGATGTTTTGGCAGCGCGCAGAGATCTCGAGGAGTGTGCGGTCGAGGGTGGGGAGCGTGGCTAGGGCGCGGGAGAGGGATGCGAGCGAGGAGGTGAGAGCTGTGCGGAGGTAATCTTGCAACGATTGTACCAGTAATTCCGGCTCCCATTTCTCCAGTTTCTTACTACTCGTCATGGAGGCATCGGGGACAGGGGATAAGAGGTAGAGGGAGAGTAGCGCGGACGTGGTGCGCGATTTGGTGTCGGCTGTTTGGGCGTATGTTGTTGTGTTTGTGCCGGTTGAGAGATTGCTCATGGAGAACTCCCGGATGATTTGTTGGGATTTCGAGAGCACTACTCGTTCGGCGGGGGTTATGGTTGTGTTTTGTAATGTCCGTATTACTTCCACCCGTTCCATGCCATGTCCTTCTTCTCCTGGTCCATTCTTGTAAAATAGTTCGCGTAGACTGAGTAATGTATTCGAGCATCTTACTAGGGCTCTGTGATCCTCCTTTTGCCCTTGTGTCTTGACTGGGTTTCCTGTCCCTGCTACTTCAGCAAGCTGAATCTCCAATTGTCGTCCTAGTTGCAGACATCGTCCTACTGACCGCCCCAATCGCACCGTTTCCCATAATCTTGAGGCCACAGCCTTCACCTCCTCAGCTGTCTCGTACCGCACCAGAACCTCCTTCTCCAGTCTCTTATATCCATCATTCAAGCTCGCCACCTGCGAGTCTATCTCTTGTACTATTCGCGCGCTCGATGCTGTTTGTTCTTGTGTATGTGTGAGGAGAGGAAGTGCGCTTTTGGTGGTGAGGGTGTCAATATGGGTATTTATCTCCTGGGCGTCGAAGAGTACTCTTGAAAGGGGTGTCAAGAGGTCGAGTGGAGTGTCGGTGGGGTTGTTGGTAGTGAGGACTAGGGAGTTTGCGAATGCCGAGGGGGAGAAGGAGGGGGAGAGGAAGGTTTCGTAGTCTATGTAAGACGTATCCTCTTCTTCCGTGGTCATGGTGGTGGGCTGAGACGGTGTTCAGGTCTTGCCATTGAGCATCAATGGGTTAAACCTAGAGAGGATGCTTGATCTCGGATATGGACGGTTCTTGAAGCTGTTGTTTTGGACCCTTGAGGTGTTGCTTTCTTCAGAGAGGCTGCGCGCATGGATCACTTACCGGTCTGTTGTTCTTATCGGGTGTGGCTGGAATGGCATGCATGGGCATGGCTATGATTTCCTTTGCATTGGATTCGTACAGGTAGAGGGATTTTAGAAATATTATTTCCTTATAATATCAGATCCAGAGTTTATTTATCCCTCGTCATCTGAATTGATACTTATTACCAAGTATGGCTGGCTTTCAAGTAAATAAGAATAAATAAGAGATATAAAGTTATTTCTGCCCCCCCGGAGCTTGCGGGATGGCTTACAGTATCGAAAATTTAGCGGCGGCTCATCTATTTATACAAGCCGCATGTTGGAGCTCTTCCCCACACTTACTCCACGTACAACATCTCCCTCTCCCATGAAATCTTCTAGAAAAGCAAGAGCGCAACATTCTGGTCCGGGTATGCATCAGTAGGGGCAGCTCCGTCTGTGGTTCCATCTCTCCGCTACCTCCGTCAACATGGGCCTCATCAACGTCCGCGATCTTCTCGCATTCCCCCAGGGCGACAACACCACCGATACCCTCATTGGAGGCATCCATTGGAACCTCACGACTTTGAAGCATTGGAACTACACCTACTACTCGAATGGCACGTTTTCAAATGGCTCCCTATGCTTCCTCCTTTTCGAACCCTACACTCCGCACCTCCTCCAGAACGGCACATTTCTCAATAGCACATCATGCTATTCCCCAATCGAACCGTTGCAGATACGATCAAAAGTCGGGCTGGGATTTGCATGTATATTTGCCCTGAGCCTTATGTTTACATTCATCAATCTGAGGAAACATGGGAGGCTGTTTCTACCAACAGAAAAACGGTTCCGGGCAGTCGGAAGAAGATGGCAGTGGTATTGGATGCTGGTAGTCGCAGCTTTTGCGATTATAAGTAGTATCACGGGTGTGGATGTGGATCGATACTATCTACCGGAATTGCCAATCGTCTTATCGAACTTCTTCTGGTTTCTGATGTTGCCGACTACAATGTGTATTGTATGGGAGAGCGTGCGGCATTGGGGTAGCTGGCAGGAAAGACAAATGATTGATCCGAATCCCTTTTTACTTAGGCAAGACGACCGGCGAAGTAAAGTAGAGTTCTTTTTGCCGTTGGTGTTCTACTTTTGTGCTTGGCTGGTATATTCCCCGAGATTGTCCAAGGGTGAGACTGACCTCGATAATAGAATTTCTTCATGATAGTTCCACGGCCTTGGTCTGCTATTGAACGACAACGAGATCCCGATCAAGCGCGGCTACAAGCAGAACCTGTTGCTACTGATGCCCGATTCAAAGTCGCGGCATTTCTCCTCTTTGGTGGCTGGCTCACCACGGTCTTCTCCCTCCACCACTCCATCAAACATTACAAACCCCGGAATCGCGGAGTATTCAACCGAATGTTCGGAATTGTCAGATACATACCTATCAAGTTTCTCTTCACACTTCCACTCTCTCTGTTAATGATTGGATACGAAGCCGCATGTGCATTCGACTTCTCCGTATCCCCACTCAACTATAACACGAACCTCGCCATAATGTTCGGCCTAGGCTGGGCACCCATAGCCCTCATCTTTGTGGTCTATGAAATAGCAGGTTATTTCGATCCCAACGAAGACCGTGAGCTCCTCCGACAACGTCGTGTCCGCGGTATCGAAGCAGACCAGGAAATCGGTATCACGAAGAAGCCACACTGGTGGTCACGACTGCACGGCGAAAACCGCGCTCTTAATATCCACGACCGAATTGCGCGAAATGTGTCAGAGATAGGGGGTGGGAGAGCAACGACGAAGAATCTAGAGCGGGGTATTGAAATGGGTAATATGCCAGCAAGCAAGAAGAACGACGATCATAGACCACCTGAAAATATCGAGTCTATCCGTGCAACTGCCAACTTGCTATTTCCCAATTCAACAAACGAGGAGACTCAAGAGCGGTTTACTGATGCACCGCTGACTGGGAGAGGACGCACTCCTGGATCTAGTGCGCGACCAGTCTCCAGTACGAGAAACGAGACGAGAACAGGGTCTAGTGACCGCAGTAATAGCTCGAATAGTAGTGTTACTCTTGGTGCGCAACCGCAACAGATTCGGTCTATGCTGGATGTTTAGCGGGATTGTAGTATAAAATTGGGTCGGGCATTGAAAAGGAGGGATGGCAAATGGCGTTTCGGTACTGTTGAACAGGGAGGTTCCTCGGAATGTGATATAATTAACGTCGTTATGACCTAGTATGGTTGGGGAGCATTTGGATGGGGGTGCTTCTGAATGGGGATACTCCATATAATAGTTTTAGGCTATTGATACAAAGTATCCGCCGCTTTCATCTAAGCTAAGTGTCTAGGTAAGCCGACGGGCCTTTCACAGCCTGCCCGCTTACCAGGCCATATCGTTCACGCAAAGCTGAGTACAAGTAATCAATCACCTAATAAAGTAAACTTTACTAAGAAAAGCTATGGGGGACCCGGCCCCTGAAAGTTGTATGCTTTCTCGGTAAGTGCTTGGCATACATTACTGAGAAAGGGGGTGCGTTTCCCAACTAAGTGCTTGATGAGATGTCCGACGAATTGTACAAACACCTGTTGACAACAGAACGACTGGAAGGCCAATTTCAGTGACTAATAATTCGTAAACTTTTGGTATTATTTTATTCTTAGTATTATCTATCATTTGCCATCACGCAAGTAGCCTGCCTCTACGCTAATAATTCGTGTGCATGCCCTGGCTTATCCCTTTCTTTTACAACCCCTCCTTCAGCAGCCTCTATAATCTCGCGACCGCCAGCCTCTACCGGTAACATCGGCACGCTTTCCGTTGCCGCTAACTCTGATTTCCCAATTCCGAACCCAAAATTAAGACTAAATTGAGAGGCGGTAGAAGCTGCTACATTGGCGCGCTTCCGTCTAACGAAGAGCCAGCCAGCCACAATGGCAAACAACGCGAGCAGTATAACGCCCACTGCTATGCCTGCCTTTGCGCCACTCGAAAGAGAGGACTTTGAAGGTTGTGGAGCGGCGCTTTGAGTGGGCGTCGACGAGGATGAAGAGCCTGGAATGCTGCTCGTAGGTGTGGCTGGTTGAAAATCCGTCGATTGCCATCGTATCGAGACGCCGTATGCATTCAGCCCGACTTCTAATACCGTAGGCGCCCTGATCGTCGAGCCAGATGTAACCGTGATGACATCCACTGTTGTTTCTCCCCTGAGGTTCGAGGTGCACGGGTCCGTGACGTGGAGCTGCGAGGCCCAGGAATCGGCACTTACGTTTGCTTTGACATATGGGCCGCCAGTGGCGGTGGGGCTGCGGAGAGTTAACTGTGCTCCTTTGGAACTGCTTCGAGGTTGTAGTGTAGTGTAGTGTAGTGCAGTCTTCTTACCAGCATAAGCCTTGCGTTTCTGTCACTGGGCCGACGATGTTGAGACTCGTTGATGCTACAACGTAGCCGCTTGGACAAAGGCCCGGGGAGTACCACTATGCAGTGGAGTCCCAGCCAGGAGGATAGCAAGATGGTGCGTTGCCGGTCTGTGGAGGGCCCATGGCCACAAAGTCGTGAAGCTCGGTTGTCACAGAGGAACCCTCACCGAATGAGTAGAGCAGAGTGCTGTAATAAAGGTCTGTGAAGCATGATGGCTCTGGTGTAAAGGTTGTCGTCAGTGCTGGTATTGTCGAGGCTGTCTGGGCGATGGTTGAGGAAGTCATATTTGAGCCGCTACAAGTGCTTGCGGTGAAGTTACGGAGGGACGCAGTTGCAGTCTGAGAGTTTGAAATCACATCGCTCGCACCTTATCAAGTGCTAAACCCCCCTGTATTACAGCGCCGCAAAGGCACAGGCTTTCAGGGGTTGCCAATGGCTGTTGTTAACAAATGCGGCGACCCCCACCCAGCAGAGCCCCAAAACGGACTAATTCGGATTCTGAAAGGCTTCCTGGGCCCTGGCATCCTGCCTATCTTTTCTGCAAGCATCGCCATTTTAATCTTTTATTGAAGATTCGAGACGCAAAGGAAGATAAATGTATGTTATTAGTTGAGAGAACGTGCTACGTATGTAAGGCTCCAATGTTTACTACCATTCTACAATTCGTATTTGAAGAACTGTGAAAAACAAGCAAGACAGAGGCTCGAGAGGTTGTTGGGCATGCGTCAGGGGCTAAGCGAGTGGGATCCTTTAATACTACCTTAGATACAGCTGGCTAATAGACCGATTTGTCGAAAGAAATTGGAGGCTGAGCCATGCACACTAGTGCCCATCTGGTATACACCTAACGGTTATATAAATATCTTGTAAAATATGCTGGTCGAGAGCGCGCCAATTAAAACACAAGTACGAGTAGCTTGTTTGCTACTTACTCATGATCTGCTTGTATGACCTTAATACTGTGAGATGTCTAGACAGACAATACCGATTCCTTGAATTTTCTCGCGCAAGTCTCGAGCCTTGCTTCTCATAATACCCATATGAATTCCCACGTATTCAAGAAGACACATTGTCTTCCTCCACCCCCTCCTCACCTGCACTTCCTTCTTCATTGTTGACTTGAATAAGTAACTCTTTTGTCCTAGGACCAGTATACGTCCTACAATCTTTAGTATGCTCCTCTTTGAATGGATGGGACACCTACCTCCTCGCACCAGCAAACCACCATCCCAAACTGAACACAGCAATGAAAGCCGCCACGGCGGACGCATAGTTCATATTCAACGCCGTAATTGGTCTAATTGTGGGGAACAGTAGAACAATGCTAATGAAAAACACCCAAGTGCATGTAATGGCATTAATGGGCTTCTGCCACAAACCAAGTTGATACGGACCGGGGACGAATTGAATACGGTTGGCGTAGATATTGCGTGCTAATATCACGAGCGCGTACGAAAAGTCAAGGGCCGGCGCAGTGATGTTGAAGATGGCGACTATAGTTAATGTGGATCCGATGCCAATGAGTGTCATGCAGCTACAAAAGCCGACGCAAAGCCAGACTGCGTTGACAGGAGTCCTGGTATGTTGATTGATTTTGGAAAAGAAGCTATGATAGTCAAGTTAGGCAATATTATAAACACAGCGAACAGGAGTAAATACCGGGAAAACGGAATGGCTCCATCGCGGGCAAAGGCATAGGTCATCCGGGTCATAGCCATCATAGCAGAGGCGCCAGTAAAGGCCTGGACGAGTATCACGAAGAACCACATCGCTGTGCCACCCTTCCTGCCGCCCGCGTTCAAGAAGATCTGCGCAGCGGGAAGTCCAGTCGGACTTTTCACCACGGCATCTAGATCGTCGATACAGAAGCAAAACGTGATTGTCATGAGCCACCCGACAATGCCCGTAATAGTGACAGACCATCTGATTGCTCTCGGGCCTCGAGTGGCTGCATCATGGGTTTCCTCCGACATGTGAGTTGTGCTGTCGTAGTCGGTCATGACCCATGCCACGGAGAGGAAGCTGAGGAGAAATGAGAAGCCGGTTCCCCAACCAGAACCATCGATAAAATGCCCAAAGACCCATTTCGCGTTCTGTTTGTCGGGGGTGAGAGCGAGAAGTGCGATACAGATGGCAAGTGAACCGAGAATATTGATGGGTCCGAACCAGAGCTCGATTTCATGCAGCTTTTTGGTTGTCAGGGAGCAAATCACTCCAAAGAAGACCAAAAATACTATAGTTAAGAGGACGATTTGTAGCGGGGTTCTGATTGAGGTTAGCAATGTGATGAGAAGTTGAATAGATAGTGAGATCTTGTACGGTGTATAAGCGTATGCTCCCATCACGCTGTCGTATTTTGAGTTCATGCTTGCCCCAGCGAAAATCATTTGGCTTATAGTGTAAGAGACACTAGCAACTCCAGCTCCTTGTCCTAAAAGATTAAGCCATCCAATAACCCAGGCCCACAACGCTGCATGCTCAGGAGGGACGACGCTTTTGGTCACAAAGTACATGCCACCAGCAGTTGGGTAAGCGGAAACGAGTTCGGAAACTGTGAAGCTTGAATATCAGACTTGTCTCGCTTTTGAAAATGTGGCTTATATACCTGACGCTGATGTAAATGAAGCCATTATTGACCCAATGAACCATGCCCATACAGCAGCTGCCGGGCCACCGAGGCTGAGGGGAGTCCCGTACGTAGCAGGAACGGATCCTAAAACACCAAGCACGGAGACAGCGTATGATAGAATGGACCATTGGTTGAAATGCCGGCTCATATCCTACAACTGCGTCAATATGAAGATGCAGGAACTGCACTAGAGATTCAAACCTGATTATAGCCAATCTGAGCGAGCAATCGCTCATCGTCATCTTGAATTGTGGCCATCTCATGAAACTGATGACTTTTTCCTCCTGTAGCTGAGCTCGTGGAGGTTGTCGCAACAGGACTTTTCTCATCTTGAGACGCCATTGTAAGTATCAATCAGAGTACTGCACTTTGGAAGAAGTGAAAAAAGAGCTCCCGCAAGCGCTTTCAAGAATGAGGAGAAATAAGAATTGGGGAAGTTACACAACGATAACGAATTCGACGTGCTCGATGCTCAAGCTCGAATCGGATCAACTCCCCGCCCACCGGGTTGTAGCACTCTCTCGACAGAGACAGTTTTTCGGTGAACTCGGCTTCCACCCAGGGTGGTACCAAGTTCCGATACGGATCTTAGATGCTAGTTCGAAGTATATAGGGACGACTATAGGTCCTCAAAGTGATGTGAGAGGTGCCAATCCAAAGGGTTCGAGCCGATGCAGTTGATCACACCATACTTGTTCTAGGGTAAATACAATATTAGAGATTTGGTATCAACAAAGGAGATATGAACCGACATATAGGAATAACCGCGCTTGGCTAAAGAGTCGAGAAAATTGAGACTTGTGTCGGGAGCCGGCCGGGACGGCGCGGGATGTAATATTGTAATATTCGGTCTGAACCGAAGCACACCTGTAGCCGACACGAACAAGGGGGAAATCGCAATGCAAGACCGTGGAATTTCACGATACAGACCGAATATTGGGTAGTAATGAGTACATCTCGTGAAGCTACATGGGTGTCGTCAAACTAAATTAAAAAAAGTACAGAATTGCGATCAACGGCACGGTGCACAAAGCGGGCCAAGCTTTTCACCCACACCACATCCATATTCCCGTCAAACATGCACTTCGCCCAAAGTGCATGTGCTATGTGTATGTTCAACACCAATAATAAAATGTTATGAATCTCAACGACTTGGAAGATATTAGTTGTTCCTCGACTTTGAAGCTCTCAACATCGTAGGCGGAAACGCTCGATAAGATACGCCACAAGAAAAGAATGGAAGAGTAAGGTAGGTAGGTGTGAGCGGGAAACCGTTGATTAGTGTACCAGCAGCTTGGGCTGGGTGTTAGACGTGCAGCCACAGTTTCTGCGCACATTTGGAACGGCCGTTGATTCGTAGGAAGACGCCGGATGGATCAAAATGGAAGGTGTTACCGCTTCCCAATGTGCCCTAGAAGCTTTTCCCTGCCATTGGACGACATGTTCCGCCGTGGGGAGGTTGCATTACGATAGAAATATTGATTTGGGTCGATTGGAAATTTAATCGAAGTCTACTTTGATCGTTCATTCATGGTAGTCACATGTTAGACCTCGTCGTAGCTACTGTTGTATGGGAAAATCGCGAATGCATTATCGCGCTGCCCAGTCAGTAGAAGGTGGAGAAGAGGCTTGAAAGTCTTCTTTATATGTCAACATGCCAAGTTCGTTAGGATATTCTCTGCATGGTGATCCACTGTGCCCCCTGTTAAATCCTAGTACCTGATTACAGTAAAAGGTACCTGAAAATTAGCGAATGGCGGCTATAACTTCAGGGTCCGTCCTAATATAGTAGTTTCACCTACAGCGGATAATTCGCTGCAATGGAATCCTTCTCTAGGACCCGGTAGTAGGGTAATGTGACACTAAAGATAATTAACATCAACAAAAGGGGAAGTCTAATCCTGAGGCGATATTGGCTCCATAATCAGATATTGAACCCCACGAACAAGGCTCGGATTTAATGAACGATAGGGCTTATCAAAACGTCTTGAAGAATAAAGCTTTAACCCTAGAAGTCAATATAAGATTTAATATAGAATACCGTCAAACAATATAGGAGTTAATCATCTCTCCGGGAGTGCCGAAGTTCAAAAGACCCAGCTCTCGCACGGGTACACTACATATCCGGTCATTTAAATTTCTCACCAACACGAGCTGCGAAAGTGGCCTGTCGTGATATGCTTCAATGAGGTTTGTATGAGCGACCCGCACCCGTAACACGACTTGAGCTGTAAGCATTGCGCCTCTCATAAGCATCAGCATTGGCATCAGCTATACGTGTCGCTTAAGCCACAACACTGTACTACATTGGCATTATTGGCCATGAAGTATCCAAAGTCGTATAGGAGTAAGCTTCAGCTAAGGATGCGGTGTTAGGCAATCAATATGTTGCCGTTTCATATTCTCTTTTCTATCATCAGCTTAGTTAACCCAGTTGACGAAATTGCCACTCGTGTTCAGGTGCGTATTTAAAGCCCATACATAGGCTCCTCAGAAACTTCTCTACCAAACTCACATCACTACTCGAAAATTCCATACCATAATCTTCTCACCCAAGTACTTCCAGTATCTATCTCAAAATGCAGTTCTCTACCCTCGTCACCGTTGCCTTTGGCCTCATCAGCACCATGACCGTCTCTGCTCTTCCAAACAATCCTACGGTCCTCGAAGTCCGCCAGACGACTTGCAATCCAGGACAATCCTATTGCCAAGTCTGCCAGCCTCATACCGATGGCTTCCCACCAAACTGCAAAGTAGGGTTTCTGCTAGCACTGTTACAGCGTTGTTCGAACTTGAAAGCTAACATCTTAAAGGGAGTTTGTAATGCCGACGGAACTGCGATTACGGTTACCAAGCAATGCCCAACCGTATGTGCGACCGAATGCGAGTTTGACAGTTGCCCATTGGTCTGCGTTTAAGTTGAATGAATGCGGAGTTATAATGCTGTTTGTAATGGCGCTAGTAGAGTGGAGAAAAGTTATTCAAAGTGGAGTCTGGTAGCAAGATAATATAACATTTCTGGAGCTCAAAATTAATTCCTTTGTACTTGACCTATATGAGTGCTCTCTTAGCCGCTTTCTTAAGAACTTTTATTTTGACGATGGATGACTTTAACTATTCAAACACTCCCACCGTTCCATATTGCCATAAGATGCAAGTTCATCAAACGGTCTGTTCATTATGGTTTCAAGGTCCTCAAGTGAGACATCTTCAAGAGCCAACTCTTTTGCATCAACTCAAGTGAATGGTACATTGATGTTGTCTGACTTGTCCTTCTCGTAAATCTTTTTGAAAAGTCTTATTACTTTTCTTCGCTTAATCTGATGTTCTCGTGGAATTGTATCTTTGGTATCTAGAAACGAACTTTCATCATAATATTTCAGTAAAGAGAATAGAAACTAGGTGGGAAAAGGACCAATCAATAGGATAGATATGTGAATCTCAAAGTTCAGTGTTTATAAATGAACAGGTATACCAATCATGGCTAGCACGCGAATTTGCTTTCCGCCCGAAGCTCGCCCTAGGTATGTACAACCATTGAAATCTTCAATATATACACAGGTATGTGGTCCGTGAATGAACAAAACGTAGTCGAATGTGCTTGTCAGCATATTGACAAGGACGCATTATGTCGAAAAGAGATAGTCATACGCAGGTCTGGAATAACATCCCGTTCCCCGACACTGCAAGTCAAACCAGTCGATTACCACAGACTCATTTGTCTGGATGTTATGCGTCACACCAGTAGCATTGGTTGCGTGGAACGTATCCCCGTAAATATAAGTCGTCCAAGTGCTATCAGGGTAATTCGAGAGTGTCTGAACAGGAGTGCTCGGAAGGCCTAGCACGGCAGTCCACTCCTTTATCTCCTCAGCCAAGTTCTGCGGATACAAAGTGGTATCAGCAGTTCCGTGAAAGACCTGCATCTTTGGCCGGAAACCAGTATAACTGGGATAAGCGGCCTTCACAATGGCCTCCCATTGCGCGCCGGATTTGATGATTGTGCCAGTGGCACAGTCATTGCTCCAGACATCATAGCCATTTCCAGCAAAACAACCAAACGCAACACCTGCCCATGCACTCCCGGCTGCAAAGACATCCGGGTAGGAGCCCAGAAGCACGTTCGTCATCATAGCGCCCGAGGATGTACCCATGGAGAACACACGGGTGGGATCCGCGTTGTAATTCTGCAACACATAGTTGACCATACTGACAATGCCTTGAGAATCCCCACCGCCATTGTGGGTAAGTGTTTGGTTTGAGGACACGTCCCAGCACTTGTCGGCGGTGTTTGGGGAGTCGGGGAAAATCATAATGTAGCCATAGGTGTCGGCCAGTGTTGCGAGCTGCGTGCCAGTGAAGGCATCCTGCGCTGAGCCATGGCACCAGTGTGGGTTGACTAGAATGGGGGGCTTTGCTTGGAGAGTCGAGGGGACGTATAGGTAGAACCCCACATTCGTAGGATTAGGACTGAATGAGGAGTCTGGGATTTGGGTGAGGTTATTTGCAGCCCCGTTAACAGCAGGGATACCCGAGAGAATTGCTAGAGTGAGGGTGAAGATACCCTCAAGGACATGGAGGGTTGAGTGAAGATTGAGCATTATGAGAAGACGAAATTTGTACTCAAGTGAAACACGAATTGAGAGAACAAACCTGGACAGACATTTCAATTATAATATACAGGTGTCGTAGCGTTCAGCCTATAACTTCACTGAAAATAAATTTCGCTGATCTACGTTCCGTTGGTCAGGATGGGGTAAGGGCAAAAAGGATGGAGGAATTATCCGTCATTTGATTGAACTTTGGCCAAGGCAGAACGCATTCGCTTAATTTAAAGAGGAAGAGGGGAAGCTCACATGACCGTCCCTTCCATAGTACCATTGTTGTAGCACTTTTATAGAATAACAGATTTCGGTCTCCGATTCTTTAATGGCAATCTGCTATAACATCCTTGGCAGTCGATGAGACATGCAATTAGCAAATCCTGTATTACATGACCAGTTTATATAAACAACACTCGTAACTGCTGCGAATATAAAGCAGTAATTGAGCTATAAACAGCTACTGTTTCTTTCCTTAACGCGTATAGTCAAGAGAGTAACAAAGATAGAGTTACTCGCCATAATATTTTCGGCGGTTCTACCTTAGTAATATGTAGATTGGCATAATGTTACAGTGGGGAAGTTGGCTGACTTGCAGGTATAGAATAGGAATCCAATGTGCGCTCATTACTTGATATTATCTTGCCACGCTCTATTCATTCATCCGTTTCGTTCCTATATGTGAGCGTCACTTGAGGTACCAGAATTTGAGTGAAACACTCTTGTATTCTAATTTTTGGTTCGTGACTACTATCAGCCATGATTTCATGTCTTCCATCATATCGTAATGCCATAACCCCATGTGTGAAGTTAGGCCAGCCCAGCTTCGACTTGCAAAATGCAATCTCAACTGGTCAGAGCAATTAAAAAAAAAAAAAACTCGTACAAAATTGACCAGGTTCGTGAGACCCGATGCTAAGATCATTCCAAGGCGAATACGCCCAATGTCAGAAAAGAAAGAGTATATTCGTACATGAAGAGGGAAATGTATGGTGATCTGGAAGAACCATATCTTTTCATCTTCCGTCAAAATCGATGCGCATCACATTTAGCGAACACGAGTCTCCTGGCGGCATTTTCCCTTGTCGCAAGAATTGTCGAACCAACCCAAGCGAACATCGTCCATCCACCAGATCTTAGGTTGAGAGGCAACAGTAACGTTCATACGGATCTTCGTCAGATCACTAAAGGTATCGTCCAGTGTGACTGGTGTAAGAACACAGTCGACAAGGGGGGGACAAGCTGGCACAGCGATATCTTGGGTGGTAAATGGAACATCCTTGCCGGTGGCAGAATCCTTGTGGAAACCGGTAAATGTGAACTCGCAGTCAGGTCCTCTCGAGTCACAGCCAAGTGCAGCACCGTAGAAGTTGAAGTCGAAGCACCCAGTAGTGCCACGATCACCACCTGCGAAATCTGCAGAGTATCCGAATTCCTTGGTATTAGGTCCGTGGGGTCCATTGACATCAGTGCCGCTAATGTTGAAATTTGGAACGAACTGGAGTAGCAGAGGGGCGGACTCTGGAAGATATGGGTCGGTTGGTGGTGGAACAACAAGGAAGCCGTTGGAGAAGTCGAATTTGTCGTAAGGGTTGAATAACGGCATGGGTTGGATAGTGTTTGGGTCAATTCCCTTGCCGACAGTAAGTGGAGGCAGGTCATCAAACTGAGAAAGTCAGCAAGCAATTCAAGGATGAGGATATAAATAAATACTTACGTTCAAGGTGAAATCACCAGTCAATCCGCATGAGGAGGTGTCAGTCGGAGCGGCAGAAGCAGCGGTGGAGGTTGCATTCGAAGTTTCATAAGCTGAACTTGAGATTTGACTAGTAGATTGGGCGGCCGAAGAAGCGACTGAGGAGGTACCATTCGAACTCTCAGAAACCGAACTTGGGACTTGGCTTGAAGATTGAGAGAGGGAAGAAACGATTGTGGAAGTGGCATTCAGAGTCGCAGAAGCTGAGCTTGAGAATGTGCTAGAAGAATGATAGACGGAATACGGAAGAATGACTGTGGTACTGCTCGAACCGGTTGTGGGGACAGCACCGACACTGCTCTCGGTGGAAACGCTTGAGGGGCCGCTGGTTGAGTTAGGTCCAATGGGCGCTGAGGTATATACCGTCGAAAAAGAAGCCGAGGTTGGAGATGCGTAAACACTAGAGGCTGAGCCGTTTGCTGTGGGGCTTGAACTTGAGATGGTCGAGTTGCCATAAGAAGCAGCAGCCGAGGAACCACCGTCTGTACTGCTTGGTTTGCTTGTGGTATAGGCCTCCACAGAGTGAGAGAATGAAGTATCTTGACCACCGTTAGCAGAAGCTGACGCATCGGCATCCGTTGAGGTGTAAACAGGGGTAACACTTGTAGGGGTTGCCTCGAATCCAGACTCGGCTGCCAAGCTGGTCAATTGGCTCACCGAGTGCGGCGAGTAAATGTCATAGCTGGAACTAGGAACGAAATTGAGTGATGATAGGCTGGTTACACCAAAACCAGACTGGGATGCGAGAATTGTTCCCACGGTCCCAGTAGCCCCAGAAGCAATCGATACAGTCGAAGATTTGTTCCATCCTCCAGGTCCAAAGTCAGTGAAAGTCAGGCTACTTCCAGCAGAGTACGTAGACTTAGCAGAAAAGGTGTCTGTCAAGGTGGTCTCCTCGCTTGTTGTGATAGTTGTGTGGGAATACACAGTGGTGGTTGGTTCGACAGAGCTTGAAGACACAACAATGCCAGGGGCGGTAGGGATAGACTCAACAGAGCTTGAAGGCACAACAGTGCTCGGAACGGTGTAGATGGGCTCGACGGTGATCGTTACAACGCCTGTCAAGTAAACTGTTGAGTCGGAGGAGTCTGGAGTTTGACCATCCAAGTACTGAGTTGTGCCATTCTGGACATAGTAGCTGATAACGCGTGGGGAAGACGAGGCCTGGCCATATGGGGCGGTAACAACAGTGTGCTCGGTGACCGTGACAACGATTGGAGAAGCAACGGCGGCGCCGTGATCGCTATCCGAAACAGGATTTGTGTGGGTCTCGGAAGCAGTTGTGGTTGTGTAGAAGGTGCTGATGGCCGTCAAAGTTCTTGTTGGGTTTGAGAGTTGGACGGTAGTGTGCTCGGTAATGTACACAGTGGAGATCGAGGACACATCGTGCACTGTAACGGTAGAGGTGGAGGGTGTAGCGGTCAAGAAGACGGTGCTGATACTAGGAGCGCAGGTATCGGCGGGGTCGAGACTTGAAGATATCAGCATTGATCAGATTGAGGCACGAGTCAACTTACTTGGGAGAAGGAGCTGCTGCTGCGACGGCAGCAAGACACCACACGCCGGCGAGGGTGTTCAAGGCTTGGCTGCGCATCTTGATGATGGATTGAATGTCAATGTCTATTTATCGTGATAGAACCAAAGTTGATTGTAAAGACCGTGGGGAAGAGGACCTCTGGAGGGGAGCAGTCGACGATGTTCTGGACGTCGCAACGGCTGAGGATCCCAAAAGAATGTATGCAGAGTAGAAGAAACAGTCAACGAGCGACGAAAAGGTTGGTTGAAAGGAAGGAAGTTGGAAGTTGAAAAATTGAATGTGTGGGAGGAAAAGTGGAAAATCTCCGTTTGCTTGCTTGTTGACGCGAGTACAGTAAACAGACAAAAATGGCCGATGAGCCGAGTCTTGCATTCACCCACCGCCCCTTATCCTTTCTATGAACACGCGGTGAAGAGGAAGCAGAATGAGCATAAGAGGAAGGTAATGGACCACTGCTTCAAAGATCGGACGTAGGACTGGATAATTTGTCGTTTGCCCCTTCCTTTCGTCATGGTGCACTTGACTTGTAGTCCAGAGCGTGGCACAGACTTGGCAGAACAATCTACGAAAGGGCGATCGATAGAAGGAAATTTAGAAAGCGAGGGAAGACAATTAATACTTCCATTTCTGTTCCTTTGCTGCCACCTCTCTTTTATTATCAATCGCGTTGATGGCTCGTAGCTATTCCGCCCCCCCGAGAGAAATGATAGAGGCAGAAAGACGGCTTCCTTCCCTTGAATGCTACCTGCATGCTCTACAAACCAGCCGGGGACTTGCATGAAAAAGAAGTGTTGTCCTCCCGTCAAGTCGGCGTTTCATCCCAAGACAGGTACCCGGCCGTGGAAATTTGACAGTTCAACGGCATGGGACGAGAGAGCTCATGTGGCATTTGTTGAGATTAGAGCCCATATACTTCGCAGGACATCTTCTGACCATGCATTTGAGCATGGCGTGGCATGGCGTGGCATGGCATAGCATGGCATGTAAGTTGAATGCTAGTCCCATATGCACTTTCCCGTTATCCGTGTACATCAACTTGGCATGAGCAAGGTGCGTACAGCTTCCATTAGGATTCTGTTGATCGGACGGTGGTTCAAGTATTTAGAACTCACATCGTGTAGCTATAGCCCTACCAAGGACAACTTGGCTGTCCAACGTTAGCAAAAGCAGCGTGGGTCTTGCAATGAAACGGTAGTACGACAGTGTGATAATCCCACG
The DNA here is from genome assembly GCF_007821495.1 of Lachnellula hyalina. Taxonomy (NCBI): domain Eukaryota; kingdom Fungi; phylum Ascomycota; class Leotiomycetes; order Helotiales; family Lachnaceae; genus Lachnellula; species Lachnellula hyalina. Next base: position 63,381 of record NW_022157280.1, read on the forward strand.
TTACTCACCCACACAAGGGCAATCTCCATGTGCTTCCAAGCTATAGGAAATTATACCAGTACCACGGAAGATCAAGAAAGGAGCAGCGCTCGATCAACGGCTATTCAAGGCCCTTCGCACACCATCGTTGGAGAAAGTATGAATGACTGATCGCATTCGATTCGAAAAATGAAATTTGTTACTGAGATTCAAGACTGGAATGGAAACCTGGCCTCAACACACGACTGTCACGATGCTTCAATGGCACGCGTCGAGGATTAGGCTACAGGATTCCGAGATGACCACGAACAGCAGGCAACGTAGAGAAGCATGTACTCGTATTCAGGAAAACACAGTTCATCAAGATCTTCAAAAGTGATGGCCAATATGAGGACTAAGATGAAGCTGCTTCCATTCCACAGAAGGAGAAACAAACATGTTTCACTGAAGTTAAAGTGTCGTCAAAATATAGTGAGATCCACATTGCTTGCCTCCCCAGGAAAGTGGCGCTCCAGGGCAGATTAGGTTACAATGTGGCTAGAGCATCCGCAAGCAACCCTGAAAATCATCTGAGCTCGATCAGTGACGCCATCGCCTTATCACCTTAACATCAACAGCTTCATTTCCTCTGAACCTATCACACTCTCTTCACCCTCGAAAATGCCATCTTCAACGAATGCAACAAATACAAACAATCCCACCAACCGCACCACCACCCTCCAACCACTCCGTCGTATCGTCTCTGCATCCTACCTCTACCCCTTCAAAGGAATCTACTTCTTCCTCACCCACCGCGATTTCTACCCACTCTTCGGCCGCCGTCTCATCCCCCTAACCATAACCTCAATCGTCGTCCTAGGCCTCCTCTTCACCTTCACATATCTCCCACAAGCCGCTTTTCTGTTGATATTCCACGGCCCTACTGCCTGGGTCAATGCCGCGTTCTTGGTGCTCGGCGAGGCGCAGGTGGTGATTGCGTTGCTGTTCGAGGCTTTGTTGGTTGATGAGACGTTGGTGGATGTTTTTGATGTTGGTTTTCTTCCTCTCCTCCCTTTCCAACCCCTCGCAAGTTCAAGTGCAAGTTCACATTTACCCAAGGTACATATGCTAACAACATCTCTGTAAACAGGCAACACTGATCCACAACCACCTCACCCACCTCATATCCCCCACCCGCATCCTCCACCTAGACACAACCCCGCTATCCCCACCCCGCAGCCCCGTGAATTCCCTCGGCCCCCCTACAACCTCCTGCATCTACTCCCCCTTCTCCCTAACCCTCCTCCTCCAATTCATCATCCTCCTCCCCTAAACCTCATCCCCATCATCGGGACCCCCGCCTTCATCATCCTCACAGGCGCCAAAGCTGGTCCCCTACACCACTACCGGTATTTCAAGCTTCTGGGATTGAACAAGAAGGAGCGAAAGGCGGAGGTTCGGCGCAGGAGGTTGCGGTATACTTGGTTTGGCAGTGTGGCGTTGGTGTTGCAGTTGGTGCCGGTGTTGTCCATGTTTTTTCTGCTTACGACGGCTTGTGGGTCTGCGCTTTGGGTTGTGGAGTTGGAGGGGAGGAAGAGGGAGAGCGAGAGGATGGGCGGGGAAGTGCGAGTAGGGGACCACCCGGACGAAATTGGGGATGAAGAGGTGCCACCACCGCCTTATACCGATGATCCTGTCTAGATGGATGGCCTGTGAGAATTAATGTGCTTTTCACCCTTAGATCTCGAGTCGTATGAGGCTTTAGCGATAAAACATAGATGTTATAATTACTATAAAATATCTTCAAACCTCTTATTTCCCTATAGTATAGCTATGATTTCCTTATACTCTTGAGAAAATCTACTAAACATGTTTTTATACCAGTAGTTTGAATAGTACGATTTACATGGTAAACTAGAAGGGTAAGCCTTGATCGCATCATTTCGTATAAAGCTACAAAATATAGGAAGGATGTAAGGATACTGGTTATTTCGATCCTTATTAATCGAATGTCTCTATAGCTAGTAATTACAATAGAAGTCTACGCCGAGCACACTCTTAAGCCTGGCTGATAGACGCGTGTCGGCAGCAGGTTCGGAATCCCTGACGGACCTGGCATCCGCATCCGCAACTACATCTGCAGCATCGCATCGCTATCCGGAAGTCCCGATACCATCGAAGCAGCGCGATCCACACTCATATCTCCTCTAGTACGTAACCCGCAACCCGTAACCCGTAACCCGTAACCCGTAACCCGTCTGGCTTTAGATTTGCATTGTATGTTGTAAAAGCGGAACAAGTATTATATATCGGATAAGTAAAGTTTCTTTAGGAGTATTAAGTTTAGTTGTTTAGATATAGGCGCGAGGGGAAGAAAAGAAAGGAAAGGAAAGGAAAGGAAAGGAAGAGAAGGGAATCCTTATGATATTCAATCAGGTAACTACTGCTTGTTTGTTCCGCAACACGACATGTTCATATCGATTTAGTTGAATGAGATGTTAATGGAAAGTGCTAGATGAAATTTTGAAATGAGATGAGATGAGATGAGCTGTACTTTTTGACTAAGGTCAAGTCGTGAACAACTACGAACTTATCATCCACTTGACTAAAAATTAAGTGAAAGTTATTCGCCCCGGCCTAATGAATGCCGAGACGATTCAAGAGGATTCAATGCACGAACGGAAAGTGACGAATGTCGAATAGAAATGCAATAGAGATGGCAAAACAAAACAAAACTGGTATTCGCGAATTATGTACCCTGCCCGACCATACAGATCCGTGACGCCGCCCAGAATTTTACCATCTAATACAGCCCATCCTGATACCCCGCCATATATACGCCGTGAGTAATTCTTGTACAATGCCCTTCGCGTCAACCTCATATTCTCCCAACACCTAACCGGTCCAACTCCTCATCACTAACCATGTGCCCTATACTGCTCATTGAACTCACAGTCTTCTGACTAGCATTTCGCGTGAGGTTCTGCTGCAATTTACTTGAAGGCGGCGGCGCATACATACGCACAGGATGACGATTCCCCAATATAGGACTCTCGCGTTGGAACTCCGAGCTTAAAATACGGTCTGGTTTGAGGAGGTTGGGTTCTGGCGTCGTCATTCCCTGTCGGATCAGATGACCCAGGGAACTTTGGCTTATCAGTGGTTGACCCGGTGATGGCGATGCGACGGGGATGTTCTGGTAATCTCTTTCTATATCGCGGTCCTGAGATCGGGTTGGTAAGCTCAGGGGCATGGGCTCAACTGGGAAGCTGGGATATGGTTGCTCTGCTGGTGATCGGATGCTCTCATTGTCGACTGGAAAGCCCATCGTGTCTCTCGTAGTTTGTGGGGTTAAAAACATTGGGACGCTGATACCAGGTGGGGCATCAAAGGATTCTTCGGCTGTTTGGGGCGAAATGTTGAATGTTGTGGCTGTAGGGCGGAGGCCATGGGGGCTAATGGGGGAGACAATGTTATTTTGGTGTTCTGTGTCTATACGACCTAGTGATTCTCGGCTAGCTGTTGGAGTGTTCTCCCCGTACATTTGAAGGAAGTGTTCTGATTCGAAGTGGCTATCCCTTTGGCCGGGTAAAGCGTAGGGGCTTGTCTGTCCGCCGTGCCATTCTCCAGGTACCGAAGATGGACTCCTTTCTTCGATATGTCTATCCTGTAAGTACGGACTTGTCGATCCGCCTTGGCTTGGTGGAGGATACGGAATTGCCTCTGAGCCGTGTCTCTCTAACGAGTATGGGCTCAATTCTCCCCCTCTCATATCAGCGCGCGAGTAAGGACTTGTACCGGGCGTAGAGAGTGGCAGTGGTAGTAGGCTAGAATTGCTATCGTGGTGGCCTTGAATGGGTGAGTGTGTGAAAGGAACACCGCTGAATGCTGAGTTCACTCCTGCGTAGCTTGTCCTTTCGGCCGTCGAACGTTTCTCTTGCATGTCCAGGGCCTTCCTCTTCTTCTTCCTTCCTCGGAGACATAATGCCAACAAAACTGCAAGCAAAGAAAGGACTGCGACTCCACCAACTGTTCCACCAATTATTGGTCCAACGGGGATTTTGTTTGATGCCTTCGCGGTGCTTGTCGGCGTCGATGATGCAGAGCTCGAGGTGGTAGAGGTAGGTTGGTTACTTGGATAAGCGGTCGAGGTGACATATGTTGTAGCAGTAACAGGTTTAGAGGTCGCAACGGTGAGCTGGTTGGGAGATCCTTGTTGTTGGCCACCTCCTCCACCTCCTCCCCCACCTTGTCTTCTTTGGTTCATCTTGACTGTCGTTTATACGCAGACGAGAGCAATTGACCTTCTTCCTGGTTATAATAACAGGGTAGACGAAGGATTGCGAGCAGTATACAGGTAACAACAGAAATCGGAAAACAAGAACAAAAAAAAAAAAGGAAATAGAAAGAGAGTGGGAGATGAGCAAAGACATGCAACAAGACGAACAACACGAATCCAGATGGAGAATGATTGCGTAGTCGGCGCATGGAGGCGGCATTGAGGCTCTCCAGCCAGACTCCAGGCTCTCTAGGGCTGGGTCACCTCAGCCACGACGAGTTTCGGGTAAGGATTTAGGGATGGGGATCAAACTGGCAGACGAGATGTGGGATAATTTTTTCCATTTTCCGCGCGTTCTATTGCATTGACACGCGGTTACCCTGGTGGGGTTTGGCAGAATGCGGATATTCATGCCGATGTTGGCTCCACGTCCGCTTGGTAGACAACTTGGAAGAAACATCTCGACTCGAACCAACTCGAATCTTGCAAACTTTTGAAAGTCGAGAGGCCGAGATGTGTGTGTGTGAGTGGCATCATTCGGGTTGGTGGCGGGTCGTTTGTATGAAAGGATTTGTTGTGATACAATAAGGGGAATCCTTTTCAATCCCCGGAAATAGGTACTGGACTGTAACCAAGAGGGGTTAGCGGCGCGATGCCACGCGGTGGCTGGTTAGAGAATGGAAAATGGACCCTAACCCGTTGCCATAAATAATGAGGAGAAAGAAGGAAGAGGATGGGGGAACGGGGAGAGAAAGACATCCACTCGTACGACTATAAGTGAAAGTGAGATGTGATGATGGATGTGGATGGTATGAATTAATAATAATACTTTGAGAGGAGAAGCAGCTTCCCCTTTGGTAAGGTAGAGGTAGAGTAGAGTCGCATAGTGTCAGAGTCACGGGAATATCACGAGACTTCCGAGCCCCACCTCCATTGACCCCACGTTAGACTGACCAATCAGCAACTCACATCCTTTCTTTATGCAGTAGACAGCGGCTGAAGTTCGTAGGGCAGATGGTGAGACCGCACGGCCAGCCAGCACTGCTCATACTGTACTGTACTGTACTGTACTGCACGGCCATATCGTTCGTCTAGATTATTTTTGCAGGATCATCTTCATCTTCATCTTCCTTCCAACAGACAGAAAGTTTCTATCCTGTGCAACTCG